>NC_048298.1:280765568-280976029 GCF_013100865.1 Trachemys scripta elegans
AAAGCTTATGCTCTAATAAATTTGTTAGTCTCTAAGGTGCCACAAGTACACCCGTTCTTTTTGCGGATACAGACTAACACGGCTGCTACTCTGAAACCTGAATTCTGAGGTGTTTGAGATGCACACGTGGTTCTGAATTTGGTGAACAGGGTTTACATTTACTTTCTTTCTTTTACTTGCATATACACTGCGAAATTACCATACTTCCACTTCCATTTCATGTTAACAATGTCTCTTTGAAATGTATAAAATGCAGAGATGAACTTTGAACTGCTCATATAGAACCAAGGCTGTGAGAATACTTTGGCATTACTTTCTGGCACATACTATCTATCATACCTTGTACTTGTTTATATATATTGGCTTGTGTTGTGGTTCACTATTCCAGACCCCGACCATTAGCATGGCTTTAACTGGGTTTCACTATCAAATATTTCTGGGTTATCTGTGGCAACTATGACAAGCATGCAGAAGTGAAAGTGGGCGGGTACAGGCCGGTTTGGCATACCAGTAAGAAGTGGCCACTGGTACAGGCCTGTACAGCCGATGGTAAAGCACTGCCACTTTTGCCTCTCCCACCCCTGCAAACATGTATCCATCTTTGACCATACTACAGAGAAACTGCTAGATGTCCTATTATTTGTGGAATAGAGATTCCCCTAATGTTTATTTACATGGTATATTACATCTGTCTTTTGTTACAATTTGAATTGCATGAGTTGTAGTGTACTCAGGGGGGATTCTTTGCACTTGCAACAGAAGTTTGAGTAACAATCAACTATTATTTATTGTTTATATTACATTTCTGCCTGGTGGGGCTAAGTGTGATTCAGGATCCAGATTCTGAGGTGCTGTGAATAATAATAATAATCATAACAATAAGACAAGAATTTACAGTCTAAGTAGACAATATAGATAAAGGGTAGAAGAAAGGAAATAATAACATCCCCATATTACAAATGGGAACTGAGAAAGAGAGAGAGAGAGAGAGAGAGATTAAGTGACTCGCCCAAGGTGACAGAGTAAGTCAGTGGAAGGTGCTGAAACCAAATGTCCCAGAGTACCTCTGGTGTGATGACTGAGAAAATTATGCCTTGCATACTGGGCCAAATTCATTCTTAGTATAATTCCACTGCAGATTTTATTAGATCTTCCATAAGCAATCTCGGGACATTTGAAGCAGGAGAAAAAAAATTAAATGCCAGAGCTATTGTATGTGATAATCAAATGGAAAGATAAAACAGATGTTTAGAACATGTGTTTACCAAAGGGAGAAGTTTTCTGGCAACATAAGCAATAAGTCTGTGACATAAATCAAAAGGCTTCTCCCCTTCACCTGTTAAATTTTGTTTGTTGAGTAAAGAAAGTAACAGAAGTGGTTCACACACATCTTTGCACTGAAAGATAATTTCATGCATTTAACAGGAGAATACTTGCTAAAGTCTCGGGTCAGAGGGCAGCTTGCTGGAAGGTGTTCAGATTATTTTATGCCTGTTCTGTTGCCCAGCATATTTCTATTTTACAATGGTATCAATATGTTGCATTGATATGATAATGACTCATGAACAGCTTTTGTACTTGCAAGCATCATGTACCTGTCAAAGGTTTGCACTTACAGAGAATCCTAATTATTCTATGGAATTAACAAAGATCTAACTTATCGCATCCAGCAAAAGTTCAATAGAACTTGCAAAGCAGTTCTTGGCAGCACCAATTTATGAAATTCAAGTAGTGCAAAATCAGCTTCCATCTGTTAGCACAGATAAAGCAACAGTTAATACACTGAAAAGATCAAGTAAGCATATTGGCCAACATTCAGTAATTACAAGTAATTGCAAAAAAACCATAGTCTCCTTGCCTAAAGAATATTTTCCTCAAGACAGGGGAAGGGGAAAAAGGAGACAAGAAATAAGGCTTCCTCTTTCTGTGATCCTTCCCCTTCCTCCCTCTCCCCCCCCCCCGAGGATCCTTGTGATCTTATATTATATAGCTATAACAGATATATTTTATTTTAAATAAACACTAAATAGAACTGCTGAACAGCTGTATTGATTATAAAATAACATTTTGACTTACACCTACTGATGGTAAGGGTATATTTCTATTCTGTTTTCAGCACAGTTATCTTGGAACTGAAGATTTAACAGACATGGAAAGTCTCCATCACCTGTAACAAGGTAAAATAGGTCAGGCCTGCATGAGACCAATTAAAAAAAAAATTCTAAATAGCTGGAAGACAGACATTAAAAAAAAAGCATCACCACAAAGCTGAAACAGGCTGTAATAAGGGAGAGGGAAAAATAGGAAGGCATCACTCTTACAGTGGGAATGTAGCTTTGGTTAGTATGGGTTGCAGAGCTGTGTCATAATGGTATCACACTGTAATCCTATTTTCTTTATCAGCCATTAGTAGACATGGGTAGATAAGGAGATCCTGTACTTGAACTTTTAGGTTACCCGTCAGTATTGCATTCCTCCTTTACTGATGTCAGTGGTGAGTATCCAGCACTGCATTCTATTCTGTTGGCAGTATTGTTATAGAAATCTGTTTTAATGTTTTGAACATTGTTTCTTTAGGAAGAATGTGAGGAGCGTGAAACAGAAAAGAGAAGATCACTGAGATGAGAGAAAGCATGGCCATTAGGAATTAGGACAGCCATTCTATTTGCTGCCTAGGCCAGCAGAAGAGAGGTGAGCAATGTTTGTATCTCTGCCTGACTAGAGAACCCTGGGGCACTGGGATGAACTCTCAAGCAAGCAGGGCCAGCTCCAGGAACCAGCAAAAGAAGCAGGTGCCTATGGTGGCCAATAGAAAGGGGCGGCACTCCGTCCGTTATTGGGATGGCACAGTCGGGTCTCCGGCGACAATTCGGTGGCGGGCCCTTCAGTCCCTCGCTTCCTCTTCGGCGGCAACTCAATCCCTCCACTTCAGTCTTCAGCGGCAATTCGGCGGCAGGTCCTTTGGCGGCAGCTCAGAGTTTTCTATTTTTTCTTTTTCTTTGCTGCTTTGGGCGGCAAAACAGCTGGAGCCAGCCCTGCAAGCAAGAATCAACCAGCGATGTGCAAAGACAATACACCATGATCTCTAGCCCATGGAAGTTTGAATGTCAATCCCCATGATATGCCTGTTTTTTTAAGGAAAGTTATACCATATCTCTAGAAAAAGTCTTAGTAGAATCTCTTACCTGTTTGGACTCTTCCATCATGTCTTTGACTTAAATTAGTAGTAGTTGTTGTAGTAATAATAGTAGTTTTACTGTAGTGCCAAGGATATCTAGTCATAGATCAAGACCCCAGTGTGCTAGATACTGTAAAACCCAGAACAAAAAGACAGTCCATGCCACAAAGAGCTTACAATTTACCTATAAGGCCAGACATGGTAGTTAGATACAGACAGACAGAGGAGTTAGAGGAAACAATGAGACAGTATTGGTCGGCATGATAGGCAGTGATATCAGTGCACCAGCAGCCTACCCGCTGTCAAGTTTATGGCAAAGGAAAGTTTTAAGAAGGGATTCGAAAGAGCATCATGAGTTAGTTTTGCAGATGTTCATAGGCATAAGGGATAGCATGGGAGAAAGCACTGAAGTGCCGGTTTGAAAATGTGATACGGGCAATAGCGTCTGGCATCATGGGCCAATGAGAAGTGGCAGTCGCCATCTCACTAGTGAATGAGAAATGATGGGTAGGATGAGTATAGGCTGTGAAGGGCCTAGAAAGTGAAGACAAGTAGCTTATGTTTGATGCAATAGAAAAGGGGAAGCCAGTGGAAGGATTCAAAGCAATGGGGTAGAAAAAAGTTATTTTCAGCAGCATCTGAGTGGGTAAAAGGGGGGCAAGATTGCATTTGTCAAGGCCAGAGAGAAGGATATTGCCTGGATGAGAGTTTTAGTTGTGTGATTGTATAGGAAACACCTAACCATAGAGATGTGATGCACAAAGAATCTGCGAGATTTGGTCATAGCCTGTATCTGAGGACTTAGAGGCAGGGCCGGCTCCAAGCACCAGCGCAGCAAGCAGGTGCTTGGGGTGGCCAATGGAAAAGGACGGCTCGTCTGGCTCTTCGGCAGCAATTCGGTGGTGGGTCCCTCAGTCCCTCTCAGAGGGAAGGACCTGCCACCGAATTGCCGCTGAAGAATGAAGTGGTGGCAGTAAAGCTGCCGCCGAAGTACCGCTGATCGTGGCTTTTGGGGTTTTTTTTTTCGCCGCTTGGGGCGTTAAAAACGCTGGAGCCAGCCCTGCTTAGAGAGATGTTCAAGTCAAAGATGACAACTGGGTTATGGGTATGAGTGACAGGCAGGATGTTGTCCACAGTGATCAAGAAAAGTAATAGGAGACAGATTAAGAGTTCTGTTTTAGCCATGTTGAGCTGACTGCTAGACAGCCACAAGGAGATGTCAGAGACAGGCCAAGACTTTAGATTGGACAAGTCTGGTGTAGAGAGATCTGTAAATTGTAAGAATAGAGGTAGTAATTGGATTTGTGTTTGCAGAAGAAATTGCTCAGAGATAAAGTAGGAGAGAGAGAGAGAAAGGGACCAAGAACAGGGCCCTATGGAACCCCCACAGAAAACTGGAGCGGGGGACAAGCAAGATCCGCCAAAGACATGGCAAAGGAATGACTAGAGAGGTAGGAAGAATACCAGGAGAGGAAGGGCATGGAAGCCAAGCACTTGATTTCAAAAATAGAACGTTCGGCTATGTTGAAGGCAGCTGACAGGTCAAGGAGGAGGATGAAGTACCTGGGAACAGGTCATTAGAGACTGGTGAGAGCAGTTTCAGTAGAGTGCAAGGGATCAAAAGCCACATTGGAGAGGATCTAAGATGGAAATAGAAGTGAGAAACTCCAGACAGCAATTGTAGACGGCACATTCAATTAGCTTAGAGATGAACGGGAGACGGGAGATGGGGCAGTAGATAGAAGAAACAAGCGGGGTCAAATGTGGGTTTTTTAAGATGGGAGAGACTAAAGCATTCTTGCATTTGAGAGGAAAGAGCCAGAGAAGAGTAAGAGGTTAAGGATAAGAGTCAAGGAGGGGAGGAGAGGGGCACAAGGGAGATCAGGAGTTGGGGGTCTCTGTGCATTAGAGGAGGAAAACAAATGAGAAAGTTCTGTATCTGTGACAGGGAAGAAGAAGAAAAGCGTTGTAGGGGAAAGGGAAGGGAAGGTGAGCTGAAAAGAGGGGGGAGGCCATTTCATACTTTGTCAATTTTCTCTTGCAGGAAATTGATGAAATCCTGTGCAGAGTGAGAGGTGGAGGGGGCAGTTTGAGAAGTGAGTCAAAGGTGGCAGAAAGGCAGCTGAGATTGCAGGCATGGCACTCAATTAAGTTGGAGAAGTAGAACTGTTTAGTGAAGAAGTGGCAGAACTGAGGGGGCGGGGGAGCGGACACATTTGTAGTGGAGGAAGTCAGCCTGGTCACTGGATTCAGTTCACATGAAAAGAGTTATTCCCATCTGTACTTGCAAAATATATAGTATTCTGGCTTGAGTGGTTTTTTTTTTTTTTGTAATAGATTATTGGTGAAGCTATGCCCTTTTGAATGAACCATTTTGAATTGCTGCATCTTTCTGATGTTTTTTGTTTGGCTGAGCAGTTTTTCCTCAATCTATACCCTGGAACGAAAGGTCAGTCAGCCACTTTAGCAATCTGCCTTAAAGATTATGGGCGGACAGCAGCCAGCATAAATCTTTTGGTAGAAAAATCTATAAAATTGGAGATTAATGCTGACATGCAATGGTTGTTTCCTTATTTAGTGGACTCTATGTTCCAAACATAATCTATTTAAAAATCAATTTAAAGGGGCATTGTTAGTTAAATTAGTCCCCAAACTTAGGTTTGGTTAAATAAAGACTTGACAACTCTAAAATTAATAGAAAGGTTTTCATTAGAGCTGGTCAAATTTCTGGAATGAATTTTTTTCCCACTGAAAAGTGGGGTTTCATAGAAAAATTTCTATTTATTTTTAGGAAAATCTCATTTTCAGCAAATTACTTTGATGGGAAATTTAATTGTGAATGAAATTTTCATTTTGTTTTGTTTTTTGAAAATTAAAACATTTTTCAAATTGCACATCTTCTGCTCTCTTTCTTTTCTTTTTTCCTTTTTTGCTAGTAAGTGCAATAGAGTGAATGTCTAGTGTTTTCTTTGTTTGTTTGGGTTTGGGGGGAGGATGCAGTTCCTTTTCATTGTTAACTTTTTCCTGTTCCTCTCTAACTTTTGAAAAAAATTTCCACTTAAGAAAATTTATGAAGTTCATAGAATATTAGGGTTGGAAGGGACCTCAGAAGGTCATCTAGTCTAACCCCCTGCTCAAAGCAGGACCAATCCCCAGACAGATTTTTGCCCCAGAGAGCTAAATGGCCCTCTCAAGGGTTAAATTCACAACCCTGGGTTTAGCAGGCCAATGCTCAAACCACTGAGCTATCCCTCCCCCCGCCAAAAGAAAAGAAAAAGAAAAAAAACCTTAATTTTGCCTCTTTTCAAAACTTGAGGACATTTGGGAAGTTTGAGGAAGAAAAGATAAAAAATAAGAGAAAAGAAGAAAAAGAAACGTAGGAAATCTAAAACAGTTCAAAACATTTTGTGAAGAACCTTGAGAAAATAAACAAAGTTCTATTTTGAACCCAACAAAACAAAAATAACTTCACAATTTCAACATTTTCTGCAAAATTGTTTTCCCATTTTTTTGACCAGCTCTAGTTTTCAAGTTTATTTGTCTGTTTAATTCACTGCAAATAGATGGTTTGGGGGATTTAGATTTTAATATTTTCTTAGTGTTTGAATCTGACACATTTCAGTATCTTATTAGTGCAATCATAAAATAAAATTGACTAAAAACAAAAGTAAAATTGATTAGCTAATTGTCCTTTCCTGAGCTATATGAAATGCAAAAAGTTAAGACATCATACCTGGTAAAAGTGAACTTTACAAATATTATGCAGTTTTATTCATATAAAATACTATTATATATATTGAATTATATGTATTTTAAACCTGTTTCTTTAAGACCACAAACTAATTTTGCTTAAACCATTTAATAACTTTCAGATGGCACTGACTTCAGTCATTACTGGTATGGATTTGAACGGATGGCTTAGAAGTGAAATGTACTGTGTATCTTAGTATCAACCCTTTGAACAATCCAGTCCCCATTGAATCCACTGACAGCTTAATAACATTCACATGATGCATTTTACCAGTGATCTATGTATTAATTGCTCCATCATTGTAATCTATGCTGTGGCATTTCTAGGATGAGCTGAGGTTTGCAAAGGAAGTTTTGAGGCGTACCAACATGCTGGGAATCTGGTTGCAACCTCACCGGTTTGCAGTAAGGCTTGAAAACTAAAAACTGAATAGTACGAGTCAGATTCTCAGCTGAGGTATATCACATGGAGTGACACCAATTTACACCAGCCAAATATCTGACTCTGTATGTCTGAAAGCAAAATACATCCAAGAATGAATCTTCTTGACTGTATAACATTTTCAGTCATAAAAAAACAAACAAATTTATGTTCCTGTTACCAAATGACAAAAATAGGAGCATTCTGAGTTCAATTGTGCTCAGTATTGAATGAGTGAATACAGAATACAAAGCACATTTACCCACCCACCCACCCACTTTGGTACCTAGGTTCCAAACCTCTAAGTGCAATGGATTACTCCAGCAGACTAGCAAAGTTGCTCAAATTGCCTGCCTGCTGGGAGTCTGGGAAGGTGGGAAGAGAGAACGCTGTACAGCAACCACACTCCTCCTCTCCTCTTGAAGACGTTATTCCTGCCTCTGTTTGATACTGCAGTTCATTGCCTTAAGTGAATGCTTGCTACTGCTGCTGAAAGTACCCATTACATTTGGGAAAGATTCCCCCTTCCTGCTGAAGATAACAAGATGTATGTCTGAATGGTGTGATAATAAGGTTATTGATATTTTAGTGCTGGATTCTGAGGACCAATTTCAGAGGTAAGTCTAAGGAAATCTAAGGTGTAACTCCCTCCTTTTCCCAACTCCTGCAGCATGTAAATTACACCAGTTTAGACTTCTTAGGCCTTGTCTAGCTGTCTCTTTTAAATGTGTTGGCTAACTAATTTTAGTTCAGTGCTCTTTAAAAACATGTTGGCACCTAGTTCTACCTCTTTAAAACTGTGCTGATGATGGGCTGCTGAAGACTGAGACTGGGCCCAGAGTTTGATTCTCCATTTCCTTGCACCTTGAGAAGCCGTTTACACTTTGTAAATTGGATGCAAAAGGTTCCCAAATCAGACTGGTAACATTTGTGCTAACTTTGCTTCTTAGCACTCACATAGGTGTGAATGACCTCACGTAGTGCACAGCAGTGGAGAACTAGGGCTCCAGTGGAGTGTATTTTAGACAACTGCTGTATAAGCCTGTTTAACGTTTTTCTGTTAGTTTTACAGTGGCTTAGAGACACCTTCTCCTCATTCTGAGGAGACCTTATGAATTACAGTCCATTAAAATCCAACTCTCATTGCAAACTCTCTTTAATATCTTTTCATTTGGATAGGAGTATGCACGAGTGTTCTGGTTAAAACAATCCTCTAGCTCTGTCCAGCAGAGACATCTTTAACAAAGACCTGTCTACGAGGGAGAGGCCACTCAGTATTTCTACAAAAAGAACAGGAGTACTTGTGGCACTTTAGAGACTAACAAATTTATTTGAGCATAAGCTTTTGTGGGCTACAGCCCACTTCATCAGATGCATAGAATGGAACATATAGTAAGAAGATATATATATACATACAGAGAACATGAAAAGGTGGGAGTTGCCCAACCAACTCTGAGGCTAATTAATTAAGATGCGCTATTATCAGCAGGAGAAAAAAAACTTCTGTAGTGATAATCAAGATGGCCCATTCCAGACAGTTGACAAGAAGGTGTGAAGATATTTAACATGGGGAAATAGATTCAATTTGTGTAATGACCCAGTTTCTGTATGTATATATATCTTCTTACTATATGTTCCATTCTATGCCTCTGAAGTGGGCTGTAGCTCACGAAAGCTTATGATCAAATAAATTTGTTAGTCTCCAAGGTGCCATAAGTACTCCTGTTCTTTTTGCGGATACAGACTAACACGGCTGCTACTCTGAAATCTGTCAGTATTTCTAGGCTCACTCAATGAGCACTATACCTCAGTAGCAGACGTAGGCCAATCTGTCTCTAAAACCCCACAAGATTGATAAGATTCTTTCCTTGTCTGAAATACATACAGCGGACTTCGTGCTTGAATTTGTAATTTGCAAACACTGAACAAATTCCTACCATCAAGTCATGCTCCAGCAAGGCACTCAGATAAAGATGTGTGTGTGTGTGCGCATGTGTTGGGAGACTGGACTCCCATCACAAAGACCATTTAAAGAACAACAAAAGCTGTCACTACAGGCCAGATACTACATTAACTGGCATTGTGAAGGAGGAGTAAGGAGGCTGGTTTGTGAGTCCTTTGGTACCAATCCTCCCCTCTGCCCCACCCCCCCAAATCTCTTGGTCAGGAGATACTTCCTTCAGGCACAAGGAACACAGTCTTTAATGGAAGGACCTGGGGATCTGCATTTATGTGGCTTTGGTTTCTCTCTCACCTAGCATCAATGGTGCACAGGAGCTGCCACTGGAGTAGCAGTATCAGGGTCTGCTGATCTCCATGTTGGAGGGGTGAATTTTGCCTTCTCAACTTACCTGCACAATAGCTGCAGAGAGACAGTTATGGTGACTCATGCAGGAAAAGTGGGTATCCCCCGTGTAAACAGAAGTGATTAAAATGTTTGCATTAGCACGGGGGTCGGCAACCTCTGGCACGCGGCTCGCCAGTGTAAGCACCCTGGCAGGTCGGGCCAGTTTGTTTACCTGCCGCATCAGCAGGTTCAGCCGATCGCGGCTCCCATTGTCTGTGGTTCGCTGTCCCAGGCCAATGGGGGAGGTGGGAAGCCGCTGCCAGCACATCCTTCTGCATGGGCCGCTTCCTGCAGCCCCCATTGGCCTGGGACGGCGAACCGCAGCCAGTGGGAGCCGTGATTGGTCGAACCTGCCGACGCGGCAAGTAAACAAACTGGCCTGGCCCGCCAGGGTGCTTACCCTGGCAAGCCACATGCCAGAGGTTGCCGACCCCTGCATTAGTATGATATTTTTTATCCCAAAATGCCTCAAACACAGCAGAAGCATTATCACAGTATTTGAAATACCATCTTCCTTTTAGAAAAGAAAATTTGGATAAAAAAGAAAAAACAATGGGAGCTGCGGGAAACAGCGGGAATGGTGAACCACGGCCACTGGGAGCTGGGTGGGGGGAGGCAGTGACTGCCAATGGTCAACGTCAGCAAAATGTCTCACGGCCCGCAATCAGATTACCCTGATGGGACACCTGCGGCCGCAGGTTGCCCAGGATGGACTAGATGAAATCACAGTGGTTCCTTCGCAGCTCCCACTGGCCGCAGTTCACTGCTCCAGTCCAATGGGGGTAGCAGGAAGTGACAGCCAGCACATCCCTCGGTCCGCCCCTCTTCCCGCAGCCCCCATTGGCCTGAAGCAGCAAACCACGCGGCCAGTGGGAGCCGCAATCGGCCGTACCTGCGGATGCAGCGGGTAAACAAATCAGCCCGGCCCGCCAGGGTACTTACCCTGGCAGGCCGTTTGCCAAACCTTGCCAATCCCTGGACTAGATGATCTCTTGACGTCTCTTCCAACCCTCATATTCTACAATTCTATGATTTTAAAGTCTGTGTTTTTCTGAGCCCAGCACTCAGGAGCTATCCAACAATAACAAACAAACTGGTATATTCTGCGGGCAGGGGAAATTGCTATACAAATAGATTTTTTTGTTTCAAGTTTGTAAGGTTGTTATAAACAGCAGTAAGGATTTTTTTTTAAAAGGATTTTGAAAATGAGAAATATCTTGACAGAGTCCTTTCAAGCAATAAGACACAGCAGGGTGTGGGGCTACAGTACTGCCTAATAGTTGTTAATCTGAATAAATAATATGTTTTAAATCATCAAGTGGCATTTAATTAACCTGCAATAACTGGCTTATTAATTCTAAATTAAATCATTATTTGAAACACTCAATTTAAAACATGAATGAATATATTTTCCTGCTACCTCTCCCTCCTGTAAGGTATCTCTGTGTTTGTAATGAATTATCAGTTAAGGTTTGCTCTCTCTCTCTATGAAAATCAAGGCCAGGTTTGAAAAGCTTCATGCTGTCTCTTAAAGAGGACCAGCAGAGCAAAAGATGGGAACTTCAAAAAGCAGAATAACCACATGACCATATGTTCCATGGGACACTGTGATTTTCCCCCCTCACACTTACTTCATAAATCTCCTAGCAAATACTCGGGGCCAGATCCTCATCTGGTGTAAATAGATTTAGCTTCCAGTGACTGACATTTATCTAATCATTTCTTGTTGGTTCTCTCTGATGTTTGTTAAGCACTGACAGTGTGCGCAGTCGTATACAAGACACAGAAAGAAAAAAAATCCCTGCCCCAGAGAGCTTACATTTGAAAGGGCAGGTACTGAAAAAAGGGAATAATGTGGCGCTCTTAGGTGTTTAATATCAACTCACTTTGGGGACCGTCAAGGAAGGAGGGATTTGAATGAAGAAAGGGCAATAGACCAGGATTTGGAGATGGTCCTAGTAATAATAGGAAGCATGAAAAAAGGCTCAAGTTCAGCAGCAGGAAATAAATATCATGTTGAGGCTGATATCACCACATGTTGCAAGCACCATAATTTTTACAATTTTTAAAATGTGTCAACATGTAACAGGGTGTGGTGGGCACTGTTGCCTCCCTTAAAGAGCCAGTCCACTCTATTACACTGTAGAACACATATCCCAGAATGTACTGAGGCAGCATAACACAATATAAACTCTATGTCTACGCACAAACAAGTTTTATGTGAGCCTGAAACACATTATGCAAATAATGCAATATAAAAGTAACATGTTTTCTATTTACAAAAATAACCTGGTGGTTATAACAGTGAGTGAAATAGTATCAGAGGGGTAGCTATGTTAGTCTGGATCTGTAAAAAGCAACAGAGAGTCCTGTGGCACCTTTAAGACTAACAGATGTATTGGAGCATAAGCTTTCGTGGGTGAATGCCCACTTCATCAGACACATATATGAGTGAAATAGGTATCCGTTTTCTGGATTGATGTTTATGCATGTTGTGGAACTTGTATTATATGTCATGAAACATATGTGCTTATGTGGGTGTCATAGAACTTTTGTCTTTGCATTCTGGAATTCTGTTTCATGCATTCACATTACATAAACATATCATAGGATTTAGGCTGCAAATGCTGGGAAATCCATATTGCAGTGGGCAACTGGTGTAGCAAAGTCCTGTTTATTATATCTGAATATTATAGACTTTTGCTTTTCATTTTTGTCATGTGTGTGTCAACTTTGATTTGTATGTACTTGCATGTGTTTTGCTCTTCTGGACCACCAGAGTCCATAAAAAATCTTTATCCCATTGGGGACTCCCTTAAAGCACTTCTGTTATTAGAGCAGAATGTTAGTGTCCATTAATACCAATTGTCCACATGCCAAGAAACACTTAAGCAGTCTAAATGTTAAGTGGGGTATTGTTTTTTACATAGCCAAGTCAAAATCTGAATACATACGTAGAAAACTGTAAAATTTTAATGGTGGGGGATTGATCAGCATAGAATCAGCTTCATGTTTATTGATGCAGGTAAGTAAGTGAGTACAAAGTCCTTCCACAACAGTACATGGTTCCCAGGAGATTCATCCCCAATCCCAACTTTTCCCTTGAGGTTTGGAATGGAGTGGGGAGGAGGTCTTGTTTTTAAAGGCAAACCCTCCAGTACAGTGTTTGCCCCTGTAATTTTAGCATTTTTCTTATGTCTATTTTTACCCTTTTTCTTCCTTTCCCCACCTTACATAAGATCTGTTACTTTTCACCTTTAAAAATCTGCTTCTTCCAAATGTTTTCTGTTTTTCTGATGGCAAGCTTTCCAAGGCATCTCCCTTTCAAGCATCAGCTGTAATCAATGCACATTAAACTCCCAGTCAGAGCTATTCAGGTCTCTGAGGTGAGAGAGTTAGAGGAGCGATAGAACCTCACCAGAAGAAACCGCCTTTTAATCTTCATCAAGGGGGACTTTGAAACAAGTTCAGGTATTTTAATACCAGCATATCTCTGCACTAATGTAGCATTTCACAAGGTTTCCGCAATAACTATTGTTGGGTCTTCTCATAAGAGCCCTATAATAGCCATAAATATTCCTCAGGAGAGCGAGATAGACTCTGAAAGGCCTGTAATAGCTATCATAAATGAATAATAAAATGCAGAAAGGACAAGCCACCATGAAAATGGCAACTGAATAAGATGACGTGTGTGCTGTATGTGAGTTAATTGTCTGAGTTTTATATTTACTGAAAATTCCAACTATTTTCTGTTGTGTCAGCAAAATTTATGGAGAAAAGTGCATCTTCTGTAAGGTTAGGGCATAGTTCAAAAAGAGGAAAGCATAATACAGTTTTAAACCTACAGGAAAACAAACTTCTGGAAGTTTCAGTCAGAGCAGTACCTTCATCATTCTAAATGTATTAAATTAAATGTATATTATTCACCCTCATGCTTCAGGGTATAAATCAACCTCTAAATTAGAGGGTTAGGAAGAAACTAAACCTATGGCAAGTGTTTCCATCACTGCCTACTTTAGGTTCATGCACCTTCCTTTGAAGCAGCTGGTACTGGCCACTGACAGATACAGGATACTGGACTAGAAGGACATCGGGTCTGATCCAGTCCAGCAATTCTTAAGGGTCAGACTATAACACCCTTACTTACATTGAGTAATACCTTACTCCAGTCTCATCAACTGGAATTGGATGACTCAGTGTGCAGGGTACTATTCAGCTTGAGAAAGAGTGTCACAATCTGGCCCTACCAAAGCAATGAGGCACCTAAGGATCAGATTCCAAAACACTTACTCATATCTAGTTGTACCCTGCTCTTCAAGTAGTCCCATTCAAAGCAGGTGGACTACTTGTGGAGTAAGCTATTCAATGTTAGTAAGGCTATCAGAATCTGGCACTCAAATAGGGTTTAAATACAACCAATTAATGATGATATTTAATAAAGTTCAATTATTATTTCTTTTTCTTTAAATCAACCAAAGAAGAGAAAAAAGAAAATACATTAAACTTGTCCTAGAATCAATGGATTCAGGAAAGGAGAAAGGAACAAAATAAATAAATAAAGCAGACAGCATACCAGTGCAGACAGGAATAGAAGAAACCTCAGAAACCCCAAAGGGAAGAGGAAGGAAGGCCTGTTTCTCATAGACTTTAAGGTCAGAAGGGACCATCGTGATCATCTAGACATTAAAGACTTCAAGTTATAGAGAATTCACCATTTAGAGTAATTAAAACCTGTAAGTGACCCATGCTGCAGAGGAAGGTGAAACCCCCCCCAGGCTCTCTGCCAATCTGACCCTGGGGGAAATGCCTTCCTGACCCCAAATATGGTGTTCAGGTAGACCCTGAGCATCTGGGCAAGGATCCACCAGGCAAATATCTGGGATAGAATTCTCTGCAGTAACTCAGAGCCTTCCCCATCTAGTGTCCCATCTCCAGCCGTTGGTAATCTTTGCTACTAGCAGTTGCCAATGGGCCAAATGCCACTGTAGGCAGTCCCATCATACCATCCCCTCCATAGACTTATCAAGCTCTTCTTGAAACCAGGTAGATTTTTTTGCCCCCACTGCTCTCCTTAAAAGGCTCCTTGGAACTTCACTTTCCTTTCACATAATTTTGAGCCTAAACTTGTTGATGGCCACTTTATATCTATTTGTTCTTCTGTCCACATTGGCGCTTAACTTAAATAACTCTTCTCCCTTCTGGTATTTATCCCTCTGATGTATTTATAGGGAGGAATCATATCTCCCCTCAGCCTTCTTTTGCTTAGACTAAACAAGCCAAGCTCTTTGAGTCTCCTCTCATAAGGTAGGTTTTTCCTTCCTCGGATCATCCTAGTAGCCCTTCTCTGCACCTGTTCCAGTTTGAATTCATCATTCTTAAACATGGGAGACCAGAATTGCATACAGAATTCCAGATGAGGTCTCATCCGTGCCTTGTATAATGGTACTTACACTTCTGTCTCTACTGGAAATACCTTGTCTGATGCATTGTAGGACTGCATTAGCCCTTTTCACGGCTGCATCACATTGATGAATCATATTTATCATGTGACACCCAGGTGTTTCTCCTCCTCTGTCACTTACAACTGATAAGTCTCCAGTTTATAGCAAAACTTCTTGTGGTTAATCCCTAAATACATGACCTTGCAATTTACACTTAAATTTCATCCCATTTCTATTAATCCAGTTTACAAGGCCATCCAGATCTTGCATGATATTCCAGTCTTCCTCCATATTGGCAATGCCTACCACCATCTTTTATCATCTGCAGATTTTATTAGCACACTCTCACTTCAAATTCTCCATCCACCATGCCCTTCCAATGACTGACGCCTTACCTTATCTTACCAAGAAAAATTGATAACAAGATGGCACATTTGAGAGTGGATGGTCTATGGAGATGCTACTGAATATAAAGTGAAGCTTTTTAAATGCTTGTGGTTCAGCAATCGATCAAATATAAGTTCTCCAAAGTAGTGTATATTCTTATTTAATCTCTCTTTTTTTTTTCCTTTTTGAAACGGTAGAATTTGTGAGGCACCCCCTTCAAATAAGTGTTCAGTTACTGTACAAGCCAGCTTCCGCCTTTGGCTTCCCAGAATCCTTTCAACATCTATTAATAAAGAGGGCAGAACCTATAGCTGAGGTAAAGACTGGAGGGCCATAGTAAAATGATTTACCTGAGGTTGTTCTTGGTCTGTTTCATTAAGGTTATTTTCTGAGTTTAAGTCTCTTCAGACAGACAATGTCACAAAAAAAGACAGAATAATATAACTATGACTGAATGCACACATCTATTCAAACCCTACACACTATTTCAGGGGTCAGCAACCTTTGGCACGCGTACTATCAGGGCAATCCGCTGGCAGGCCACAAAACATTTTGTTTATGTTGACCATCTACAGGCACGGCCCCCCACAGCTTCCAGTGGCCACGGTTCGCTATTCCCAGCCAATGGAAGCTGCGGGACATGCCGGCCACCACTTCCCACAGCTCCCATTGGCTGGGAAAGGCGAACCACAGCCACTGGGAGCTGTGGGGGGGGGGCAAGGGGCTGTACCTGCAGATGGTCAATGTAAACAAAATGTCTCGCAGCCCGCCAGCGGATTAGCCTGATGGGCCACGTGCCAAAGGTTGCCAACCCCTACACTATTGTCATAATCGGTGTGCAACTTGTCTTGTGAGGTATCATTTGAAAGCTAATAACTCACTGGTCAATAATATCATGATGAAATGTATGTCACAAGATTATATGTAAAGTTTTGAATTCCCCCTAATGATGTTGGTAGCACATAATCAAACTCACAGAACCCTGATTAGGCAAAACTAGTCAAGCAGGTCTTAAACAAAGGAATGTGTGTTTATCTCAATTTATTTATAAGTAGTATACACGGTCCTTGAGACAAGACAAGACAAATCTCCATTTTAGCAAATAACAGCATTGAAAATTCTTTTACAATGAGACTGCATTTCTTCTTCCTCACAGCTGGAAGGAACATTAGGACATTTCAAAGGGTGACTGAGCTATAAAAGAGAGGGGCAAAAAGAAACCCAAGTTATCTCCCCCTATCCATTTCTTTTTTTCCACCAAAGAAGACAAAAGAAACCACCTATGGATTTTGGGAGCAGATCCTGACCTCGCATTTGATCAGCAATATCACTGGTAAGAATTTCACCTTGAACCAAGTCTGGTTTATTAAGTTTAGAAACATTTTATCTTTATTTCTCTTGCAATCATTTCTGACTTTAATTCCTTACACTTGTACTCACTTAAAATCTCTCTTTGTAGTACAATAACCTAAATAAATATTTTCAGTAAGGCTATTTTTAAAGGAGAAGATCTTGGAAATCCCCTCCTTTTGACATTTTTCCCCCAGTGTTCCTATTTCTGAGTATTACATTCATATTCAGCATTTTGAATATTAAAACAAGGGTAATTGAAGTCAAAGCTGTGTTTAATTATGTGTGTAATTTACTAATATTTAGATATGTTTAACCTCATGCTGTCTCTCTGGCTTTTTTTATGAAGTTGAATGCACAGTTGCACAGAGCTGATTTGTGTTGTTTATAAACTATATTTTAAATGGTAAACCATGGCACCCCAATGACCATCTGTTAGAAGAACATGTGTTATCAACCAAAGATTATGGCAGGTAGCCATGAAACTTAGTTTCAGTTTCTTCACTGCTAATCTTTCGAGAGTGTAGAGTGCTGTTGATGTGTTTTGCTCTTCAACCCATAGATTCTGGTCTCCTCTCTTCAAAGTTCACATTTTGCTTAATTTGTTGCTCATTTGAGGTTCTCAGTGTCAAAGATAAGAACATCAGATTCCAAAGTTATCTGTAGGAAGCTATGAGATGTGGAGGGCCCTCACACAGCTCCTGTTGAAGAGAAGAGCTCAACAGTTTACTAGACTGGGCCTTATGATAGACAGGAATAAGTCACCATGGCAATATACAGCATGAAGCCACTGGAAAGTGAGTGTGAGGTCAGTTCCCTTTTATTTAGTGAAGAGCAGCTCCATCTCCTGAATTCCCTTCTCCTCTCTAATAGTAAAAAGCAGTGGTACGCTAGCTGCAAAGCTGGGCCTCAGTATTACATAGCCAACAATTTTGATGTTGTTATATAAGGTTTGCAAAACCAGAACCCTAAAGTTAGACTCCCAAATCTATATTTAGGCACCTGCCTGAATTTCAACAGAGCAACTCATACCCTTCTTATCTCAGGATGCGAGGAGGAAAGCAGAAGAGAGGAAAGGAAACCCATCTGTATTACAGGATCCAAAACCATGCCTTTCCTATCTCACTGATCCCAGCTCTCATTGAAGCCAACTGAACTTTGACTTCAGTGTGCATTGTAAGATCAGTCCCACAATAGAAAGAAAAAAAAAACAAAGCACTTACCACAGTGTTGGAGCTATGAAAACAATAAGTAATAAGAACTTTAAAACTTTCAACAAAATTGTATGCATCTTGACACATTTACCTTCTGTCATCAATACAAGGGGTACCACTGAAGTCATACAGGGCCAAGACTTTCCAAAATCAAGAGCTTAATGACAGGGTCCTAAATCCATACTTAGACATGTGCTGAGCATCTAACAGTTCACAATGAGATAAATTTAGAATCTTCACAAGGTTTCCATAAAATCAAAATATCCTAGTGGGCTCTCCCAGACCATCTTTCTCTGGAATTGTATCCACTGGTAACCATCTGCAGACATGCCCCTCTTATAATTTGAACAATATGTTGACATAATATAAAATTGCTTTGTTACCCAGGCTCAGCAAGCCTAGTAAATTGAGGCTGCTCTTTCTATCTATCAGGTTTTCAAAAATGATGGTGTCTGTAATCCACTATGGGACAGACATCTGGAGATCACACAGGAACCATCCATAATTCAGGACTTGGTTATGATGCAGGGAACAGAACTGGGTATGAATTTACCAGGCCTTATTATTTAATTCCTACATATGTCATTTCCCATTTAGAAACAAAATGCAAACCCAGTTTCACTGACATTGTAAACTTTGCAGCTTTTTCTTCCAGCAAAATAATGATACTTGCATAGTTTCTATTTTTAAATTGTTCTTTGTCAGAATTTTAAAATACTCACTGTGATTCAGGGAAACAATCTGTGTGTGTGTTTTTCCCCTTTTTCCTCTAGGGAACTCACTAAATTTGCAAGTCAGACAAGCCAGCAATGTTCACCTCTACAAAACTCTATAAAAATATTATTTCAAGGGAAATTCCTTGGAGGAAATCCTTTAAGAAATGTGACTTCATTAGTAACTAATGTATTATTCTAGTCTACACTTCCTATGCTCAAGCTCATTTTGAGACTGTTCAATGTATTTTACTTGTATTCTGAACAACTATTTTCAGTGTGGACAGGCCACAATAGACCTGATCCTAAAAATGGGGTAACGGTGTTTGTCTTCACTGCATTTTCACATTCACATCACACTGGATAATATTCAGTCAGCACTTGCTTTATTAATTCCCATTGTCAGAGGTTTTAAGCTCTATAATACAGCTCTTTTCTTAGCTCCAAATTGTCAGACACAGACTCAGCCCCTTGATGCTTAGATAGCTCAACCTACAACCTACATACATAGGTAAGCAGATTTCGATAAAATATCAGAGTGACCCTTTAAGTTAGGTCTTTATTTCAAAAAAGAGGGAAAGGATCCCCCAATTTATTTTTTTTTTGTTATTTTCATGGCTTCAAAGACTTATTTGTTTCCTCTTCTATAGAAGAAGAGCAGTCATTTTATGACAATTGTAAGCCCTCTTTCCGTATATGAAGACTGAGTTGCCACCTCCCTGGGGAATAAGCTGGGAATTCTGTTCCCTCGAAGCACAGATTCATGCAGAAGGCAAATGGCTCCAGCTCCATGTCTTCTGCTGGCTCTGGAAAAGCCCTACTCCTGCATTATTCTCTCAGGGGTTCCACCAACCACAGCTAGACTCAAAACTCCTCCCAAAGGGCATTTTATAATGTGGAAGGGAGAATGGCAATAGTTAATATAGCCTCAAGCTATATATACTCAGGGTGATTTCTTCCACCAGTTTGGGCAGTGGAGAAAGTGGTGCAAACCTCTCCACACTGTCCTCTCTTTTCACCTCCATTTGATTCTGTGGAACTGGGACCTCATGGATGGGTTTCCACCAGATGAGATGGGCATCAAGCCATGAGGAGTGACATATGGCCAGCACTTCCCTTACTGGTGGATCAATAAAGATCCTTTATCCTCTTCTCCTTGATTTCGCCTGCTAAATAGTAGTAAAAGAAGCTAAACATACATGCAATTCTTTCCCAATCTTACTTTTGTATGTCAGCACTTGTTGTAGTTGCCATATGGATATTAAGTGATTACAAGTGGGATGGAAGTTGGTCCATACAATTGAGAATGGGAGGGAGCTAGCTGGCCAAAAGATAATCTCTCTATTAAATTGTGGTCCACATTATGAAAAAAATTACCATTTGAGTACCATTGCTTTAAACAAAAATCTAACTTTTCATATCACTAAGCAACTTTAATGTACACACACCCTACTATCCTATTTGCACGATAGCCCTGTAGCCAAGATAGCAGTTGCTTATGTGGAAAATTACTATTAGAAAAATAGTTAGTGTATTTGTAATGCTTTTAATGTTATTTAGAAGGTAGAAACAAGGAGGAGACTTAGCTACACACTGTAGAAAACAATTCTTCCCTGACAGATGTACAGATGACTTCATAGACTACTTCCATCTCAAATATCTAAGGTTAAATGTGAGCTCAGGTACAGCCAGGTTAATTAGCTCAGTACTTTCAGCTTTGCTGGATTAGTGAACAATGTATGCAATCAAAAAATGAAAAGCTATGTAGTCTGGTTCTGGTCACAAAGAAGCCACGTGATGAGAAAGATACACAATGTCATCTGAAACAGAAATCCGATATATACTGTTCAAACTGCAGTAGGATCATGTTGAGAGTAAAAACTATAGTTTAGAGTAAAAGTTTTATTTGTAACCTGAAATTTAATACAGCTAAACCAAAGGAAACTTTTCCCTCTGTCTGTAAGGATTTAATATGACAAAGTTATTGCTCCAGCTGCTTCAGGCTGAAGTACAGATAAAGGTAGATACATTAAGCACAAAGCCTTACATCAAATCATATAATCTTAACTGCATTATATTCAAGGAGGTGTGTCACTACAATAATTTTCTCTTCTTTTTCAGGAAAGAATGCTACTGAAATGTGTGCACTTACAATTTTTGCAGTCAGCAGCAAATGTCTCCTACATATTCCAATGCCATCAAGAGTTTGGAGCTGACAAAGGTACCTGGGTTTTCATTCTCAAGATACAGAGGCTTGTAGTAAAAACAGTTTCTTGTTAGCATGTATAGCATGAATTCTGTACCAGCAAATCAACACAAGCAATTAAAGATAACAGAAATAATAAGTATCTATAAGACATAAAATCACAGAAGTGTAGAACTGGAAATGACCTCAATAGGTCATCTAGTCTAGTCCCCTGCACTCAAGGCAGAACTAAGCAATAAGTAATAATAATTTCAGTTAGTTTCTTGGGGTCAAGTGTTTTGTTTATTATTAATGAATATAATGGTGAAGGGAATCGTTTTTTTAAAAAGTGAAATTGCAAAGCACTTTAACAGATAAAGGCTCAGTAAATTTAGGGTCTGTTTGAAATCGAAAATGAAGCTCTGTGTGACTTTTTGTACTACCTACTTGTGCCGCTACTCTCTTAAAATGTATTTTAAAAGTACATTGATATAAAACTCATAGAAATCAGCAAAGAATGGGATTTTAAACCATGTTCCACTGTGCAAGATTGGAGTATGACAAGTATATAGTAAATGGCTTTCTCCTTGACAGGTTCTGTCACCTAGGAGAGCAATGCATTCTTGTTTATGGAACTCATATTCAAGCTCTGGAACTCATAATGTCTAACTGTCAGAACTCTTTGGTAAAATGCAGAAGACTTTTAATTTATCATAAGACCTTCTTTATCTTGATTTACAGACAAAATATTTTCATGCTTTTAAAGAAAGGCGAGCCTAAGAGATGTTGTTTTCTCTTCCTGACAAAGCTTTTGGACATCGAAAACAGGGGCTGTGATTTTGACTTTGACAATGGGAAAGCAACTGAAGTAAACAGTTTCAGCTCTGATATTCATGTTAAGATGCACGGGCAGGGGGAGAGAGGAAATTCTGCTTCTGGATGCTCTTTTATAAATAGTCTCTTGTGTAAAATCAGTCTCTAGTCTTCTTAACTTACATTCCTTGTGGGAGAAAAAAAGCACATTCTGATTCAAATATGAGCTGAGTTTTTCAGTGATAGTGGGAGAAGAGTTCAGTCTTTCCCACTCCGTGACCTGTCTCCTCTAATCACAGTTCCTCTCATAAGTGCCCCTCATCCTCTTAAAATGAATGTGCTTTGGGAGGTAGTATGAGCTTGGGAGTCAGGAGATATGTATTCAGATCCTGGGCTCTGACAACGACTTCATTAGGGATCTTGGACAAGTCACTTTGGACTCAGTCTAGCACAGCACTTAAGCATGTGCTTCATTTGAAGGGCACTAATCATGTGCTTAATGTTTAACACCTGCTTAAGTATTTTGCCCTATGCCACTCTGTCCCTCAGTGTTCCCATCTGTGAAATAGGAATAATAATACTGGCCACAGCTACCTCACACAGCTGTTGTGAGGCTTAATCAATTAGTGTTAGTGAAGCAATCTCCCTATGGCCGAGCCACCACAGTGCATCCTGAGACAGTGAGAGACCATGGTGCATCATGAGAGACGTAGTCTGGCCAGGAGCAAGACCCATGAGAGATGAAGGCACGAAGGACCTTGAACTATACCTGCCAGTAGACAGACACAGAGACTGACATCGATATAAAACTAAATAGTCTGACATTTCCAGGCCAAAATTCTTCTGAACTTTTTGCTCTGCAAAACATTTCAATATTTTGACTTTTCATCCTGATTCAGGATCAAAACAAATGTCAAAATATCAGAATTTCCCATGGGCTGGAAATTCTATTTTTTCAATCATCTTTAGTATAGCATATTATTATTCACAAACAGAAGGTAAAAACACTTAAAAGAATTCTGGAGGGATAACTTTAACGCAGTTTATTTTGTCAGTGACAGTCCCGGTGCTGCTGGTATTCACATAAATGCTTCTTCTTTTGTTTCTGCAAGATTCCAAAGAATGAAAGGAAAAGAAATAAAACAATACAAAACACAACAAGAAAGGAAAGAAACCAGAAGAGGCATTGGGGATTGATTTGGAAGTACTTCCTGAGATTTTCTAAATGCTAAGCCTTCTATTTATATCTGTATATTTAACATGCATGCCTTAGGGAGCTCAGCAGTTGGAGCACTTTTAAAAAAAATCTATTTTGGATAATCATGGAAGGCATTCTTTAGTCTTTCCACTTCCATCTTACTAGTCAGTGTTTGCTAAAAGAGGTCATCGACTTCCTAACAGATGTGACATTCCAAGGCTGACCTTTTATGAGAACAATAGAGTGAAATACTTGAATTGTGAGGCAGGAAATATTAGTTTTTCTCTGCAATGTGCTTAAAGTCCCATCTTTCTTAAAACCAAATTTATAATCTATATGTGGACCTGGCAACAGATATGTATTCAAGTATGGTATCTTGTTAGCAATACATAAAGTGAAGCTGGGCTCCTGAGACAAATTATCCAGCCCTTCCTAATTAAAATATTAATGAAATCACCTGTGCTAATAAAGTAAATATCTGCAACATATAGGCAACCATTAAAATTGATTTTATTAACGATTAGACCCCATATGATTCACTGAGAAAACAAAAAATATTGTGTGGTTAATGCTTTATACATGGTAACATTTAATATCGTATAGTGATCTCATCTGTTTGTTCTTAAGGAAACTCTGTGGAAGCCTTGTAATGTCATCACAGTTCAGGACTGTAAATTACATTATGTTCCTAGGACCCAAACTTTTATGTGAAGAAGAGAAATTGGTGAAATCTCCAGCATGTATTTTTATTGCGTGATCACACCTACTTTGATCAATTCTAGTTTGCTTCATAAGCTGAACAGAGAATGGGCTGAAAATGAAACATCCTTGTAGTATGATTGTGAGGGTCAGCGTATTGCAGGATTTTACTTAAGATAAATCTTGTTTCATGAACAGTTGGATTGGCATGGAACTTTAACTCTGAATACATAGTTTAAATAAGGGGCCAGATCCTGCAACTTTTACTCATGTGAATAAGCTTTGCAGGTGGTAGGCACGGGGTTCAGTGGCTTTTTTCGGCAATACAAATAAATTGATTTCTGAGGCATGCATTAGTGTATTTTCCACAAATGACAACCTGAGTTTATAACAGGGGCTGGGATCAAAATTAGAAGAAAATCTCCTTTTTTCAAATCTATTTCTTCAGTTAGAAATTATCACCAAGAACTCAATGATATTCTGAATAACTTTTTATATTATGTTTGCAGTGCTGTTGTAGCCATGTTAGTCCCCAGACATGAGAGAGACAAGGTGCGTGAGGTAATATATTTTATTGACATTACAGAAGTTGGTTCAGTAGAAGATATTACCTCAGCCACCTTATCTTTTTTATATTATAATATATTATCACAGTAGTGTCCATCACCAGCATACCCCTTTGCTCCATGAGCTGTACAGATACTTAGGAAGAGCACAGCCTTTGCCTTGAAAGAGTTTTGAATTAAGGCCTTGATCTTCCAAACATTTATGAGCATGAACAGTCCTATTGAGTACAGAAGTACTGTTCATCTGAAGGCTGGGAAAAGGGATGCAATCAAATATATAAACATGCACACACACATTTTTGCCATTGTTTCTGTTATAATGAATAGATATGTGGACAGAGTTGGCATCAGGCTTTGTTACAAGGATAGGTTCCTGGGTCAATGTTTTTGTTCAGTGAGGTGTAGTTGCTGGTGAGTATTTGCTTTAGGTTGTGGGGTTGTCTGTAAGTGAGGACAGGTCTGTCTCCTGCAACCACACATCACTGAACAAAAACACTGACCCAGGAACCTATCCTTGTAACAAAGCCCGATGCCAATTCTGTCCACATTCAAGTGACATCATCATAGGACCTAATCACATCAGCCATACCATCAGGGGCTCGTTCACCTGCACATCTACCAATGTGATATATGCCATCATGTGCCAGCAATGCCCCTCTGCCATGTACATTGGCCAAACCGGACAGTCTCTACGCAAAAGAATTAATGGACACAAATCTGACATCAGGAATCATAATACTCAAAACCAGTGGGAGAACACTTTAATCTGTCTCGCCATTCAATGACAGACCTGCGGGTGGCTATCTTACAACAGAAAAACTTCAAAAACAGACTCCAGCGAGAGACTGCTGAGCTGAAATGGCTATGCAAACTAGATACAATCAACTCAGGATTGAATAAGGACTGGGAATGGCTGAGCCATTACAAACATTGAATCTATCTCCCCTTGTAAGTATTCTCACACTTCTTATTAAACTGTCTGTACTGGGCTATCTTGATTATCACTTCAAAAGTTTTTTTCTCTTACTTAATTGGCCTCTCAGAGTTGGTAAGACAACTCCCACCTGTTCATGCTCTAAGTATGTGTGTATATATATCTGCTCAATATTTGTTCCACTCTATATGCATCCGAAGAAGTGGGCTGTAGTCCATGAAAGCTTATACTCTAATAAATTTGTTAGTCTCTAAGGTGCCACAAGTACTCTTGTTCTTTTTGCCGATACAGACTAACACGACTGCTACTCTGAAATAAATCATTTAAAAAATTCTAAAATTCTGAAACAGTCTCTCTAGCTCCTCATCATTAAAAATGAAAGTATAGGATGTCTGCATTAAAAACTATCTCCAGAACAACTGAGAAAGTAATACAGGAGTGTCAGGCAGCAATCTGGTCTTCCCAAGGCTCTAGCAGTTAGACCCTGTTAACCCTGATCTACCTTTTTTCATTTAACTCTCTGATGCCAGTGGAAAGTGCTTACACATGCACCATCGAGCCATTTTGTACAAATCTGTATTAATACTCTTACCACCACCCAGCACTCAGAATCCAGGATTAAGGCTTTAAACCAGATGAAATATATATTGGGATTCTCAACAAGTTTTATTTCTTTTTATAATGCAAATGTGTTAATGCTCTGACCTCAAAATTGAAAACCAAAGACAAGATGGCTATCAATAATCTGCCAAAGTACAGTTCATCTAGATCAGGCACTGAGAAAAACAGGACTTCCCCCCACCCCCGCACACACAAAAGGATAACAAAGAGAAATCAGAGGGTTATGTCTTCTCAATAAGATTTTTAAAAAAAAAACTTACATTCTAATCACAATTTGAGATAATACAGTATTGTACTACTATTAGCATTATGCCTTTTATTGACCCTATTCTACAAAAGACACTATTTATGAAACCTACAAATAGTTGAAAGAAAAGATGTTTACAATATGGTGATGAATATTAAAAATGCTGCAGCATTTATCTGAGCTGCTAGCTGTTTATACCTAATAAATAAATAAATAGAAGATTTCTATTCCTATCATGCTTTTCATCTATAGGTCTCAGTGTTTCACAAACTTGGGTAAAAGTTATTCTCTCTATTTTACCAAGGGGGTAACCAAAGCACATTAAATGACACGCTCAAAGTCGGTGACAGAGTACACTGAACAGAATTCAGGACTCCCAAATCTGAGTGAAGCACAGCTCGTATGACCACACACATTACTGCTATTAGATAGACCAATAACACTGCTCTACAGCCAAAATGCTTCTGAAATAAATGTAGTCAAACTTTACTAATTCTGGGTCACTGAGAACGAAAAAGATGCTTAAAATTGTTGATTGGCTCTAGTTTTCAAGATATGCTATTGGGTCCCTTGACTTGGGAATGACGGAGGATAAGTGAATTATAAAGGGAAGGGATCTCAATTTAAACCAGAAATGACTAAAATACATCTTTGACTGGATCTATGAATAAATCTATGACTGGGTTTGGACAGTACTTGCTTTTTAGGCAAAACAATGAATGATGCAATCTGAAGCTGGTATTGCGTCATTCATGATATGAATTGCATCATGTTATTCCTAGAAGTCATGGATGATGCAATCATAACGAAGCTTACATCACTCTGCTGAACAAATTGCCCTATATCAGCTCTAGAAATAACAGTATCGTGCTCTCTTATTTGTCAGTGTTTGATTTTGCAAAGGGACACATTTCTGTTTAGCCAAAGTGAGCAGAGATGCCTCGTACTTGTGTGAACAGTGCAGATAACTTCTGCTATGTTTGTGGTGAAGTGACTTTTGCATCACAAAAGCGCAGTATAACCACTATGGTTAAGAAAGCCTATCACCTTTATTTTGGCTGCAAAATTGGAGATCGGGACAAGAGGTGGGCCCCACACATATGCTGCAACACTTGTGCAACAAATCTTCACCAGTGGTTGAACAGGAAAAGGAAATCTATGCCTTTTGCAGCGCCAATGATTTGGAGAGAGCCAACAGATCATAACAGCAATTGTTACTTCTGCATGGTGCCTCCAGTTGGGAAAAGTGTGTCAAAGAAGAAAAAAAGTGGACTGTGCATTATCCAAACATTCCATCAGCTCTACGCCCAGTACCCCACGGAGAAGGACTGCCGGTTCCTGATGCACCAGAATCATTCTCACTTGAGTCAGACGAGGAAGAGGATGAGGATGAAACTTCTGGTCCTGAACCATCAATGTCACAGGACCCATATTTTCTCCCATCCTCCTCCTCTGAACCACACCTCATAACACAAGGTGAGCTGAATGACCTTGTCAGGGATTTGGAACTACCCAAGAGTAAGGCAGAGCTGTTGGGCTCCAGACTACAGCAGTGGAATCTCCTGGCAGGTGATGTTCGGGTTTCCATATTCCGTGACCGTCCAAAGGATCTTGTCCCATTCTTCTTCATGGAAGGTGATCTTGTAGCCTGCAACAACATCGATGGTGTGATGGCAGCCCTCAACATCGTTCACGATCCAGATGAGTGGAGACTGTTCATTGATTCAAAAACGAGTCTTAAAGCTGTTTTACTGAATAATTGCAATGTTTTGCCATAAATTCCAGTTGGTGATGCAGTCCATATGAAGGAAACCTATGACAACATGAAACAACTTTTGAGGTGCATAAACTATGACCAACATCAGTGGCAGCTTTGTGGCGATTTGAAGGTTGTTGCTCTCTTGCTTGGTCTGCAGACTGGATACACAAAGTACTGCTGTTTTCTCTGTGAATGGGATAGTCGTGCAAGAGATTCCCACTACATCAAGAAAGATTGGCCACTCCGACAGTCATTGGAGCCTGGGAGGAAAAGTGTTCAGCATCCACCACTTGTTGAATCAAGGAAGATTTTGTTACCACCCTTACACATCAGGCTGGGTCTGATGAAGAACTTTGTCAAGGCCATTGACAAAACACAAGCAGCTTTCAAGTACCTCCGTGGAAAATTTCCAAGGTTAAGTGAAGCTAAGATAAAGGAAGGTGTCTTTGTTGGTCCTCAGATTCATGAACTTCTTCGAGATGATGCATTTGACCATGCACTGCGTGGCAAGGAAAAGACGGCATGGAAAGCCTTCCAGTTAGTGGCAATAAATTTTCTTGGAAACAACAAGGCACACAACTACAGGTTGTTGGTGGAAAACCTCCTCAAGGGATACAAAAGCCTTGGTTGCAACATGTCACTAAAGATACATTTTTTGCATTCTCATCTAGATTTTTTTCCACCGAACTGCGGAGCAGTGAGTGACGAGCACGGCGAGCGATTTTACCAGGATATTGCAACAATGGAGAAACGCTATCAGGGCAAATGGAGCCCATCAATGCTTGCAGACTATTGTTGGACAGTGACAAGAGATGCTCCATTTAATGAATACAAGAGACAAGCCAAGAAGTGTCAAGTAGACACTGAATAGGACTAAACTATGTACATAATAGTTTTCTGCCTTTTGTTTCATAATAAATTTTATTTATATAACCCTTTTGCTGATTTTTAAAGTGTTACATAAACAGGACAGGTGAAATATTATCATGCAAAGCAAGCATAAACACATGAAAAGACCTAGGTTTACAATTTATGATTAAAACTCTACTATCTATACAATATCCATAGACATAAAATGTAAAAACTTAAATATCTTAGAAACAGTAGCCAATCAGTTGTTTTAATTGTCATATTTGAATTCAGCACATCAAAATACATAATAAATAGCACATTTTATCTCTGAAGCAGATGACTTCTCAAAAATTGTAGACCAGTGTAATTATCAAGTAAAGAACAATCTGACTGTCCATCTTGTTACTCTATTATTTCTCCTAGAATTTGAAAATGCTGTAGTTGTGAGGCCTCTCTTTGTACACCTCTACCCCGATATAACGCGGTCCTTGGGAGACAAAAAAATCTCACCATGTTATAGGTGAGACCGCGTTATATTGAACTTGCTTTGGTGTTCCTTGTTCCTTGACTGACCCCTGTCCCTAATCACTGCCAGGACCCCCCCTTCTCCCTGTCCCCTGACTGCTCTGACCCCTATCCACACACCCCGCCCCCTGACAGGCACTCACTGGCAGCGGCGGGAAGTGGAGCAACGTGGCCCCAGCCCACTCCACTCCGCCACCTCCCAGCCGCGGCTCTCCTCTTCCTGCCACGGGTGAGTGTGGGGAGGTTGGGGAAAGGACGTCCCGCGCACTCTCCGGTGGTGGGAAGAGGAGCGATGCGGCCCCAGCCCGCTCCGCTTTCCTTGCCCAAGCCCTAGCCTCAGCCCCAGCTGTGTCACTGGCGGGGGGGGGGGAGAAGAGTTGGGGAAAGGTCCTGCACTCACCTGCGGCGGGAAGTGGAGCGCCGCGGCTGGGAGCTGGCGGAGTGGAGGGGGCTGGGGCCGGGCTGCTCCGCTTTTGATGCTGCCGGTGAGTGCGGGGGGGATCCCTCCCCCAAAGTCCCCTCCCCCGAGCGACATGGCTGGGGCCGTGGCCGGGGCAAGGGAAGCGGAGCGGGCTGCTCCCGGCCCCCCGCTAATCCCCTTGGCCACTCTGGGACTGCGGGGTCCCCAAAATTGCCCCCCAGCTCCTGCTTCCTAGACCCTGATGGAGGGAGCCCCTGACTGCCCCCGAGACCCTCTGCCCCTTATCCAACCCCTCGGCCCCGGCCTTAACACGCTGCTCAGAGCAGCGTGTCAGAGCTTTACCGTGTTGTATGCAAACTTGTGTTACATTGGGTCGCGCTATATCGGGGTAAAGGTGTATTTTAAAAGTTATTTATGAAGCTACATACACAACTGGGTGAAATAACACCCATGTGTGAGTGAGAGATGCACAGATAATTTAGAAGGTTCCCTACTTGATGTGCTGGTTGCTTCATCAACTTACGGATGGTACACCTGATTGTCTAATTGTGACTCAAGAATGCCTTAATACCAACTGTCAAGGAGATTAGAGGAATGTCCTGATTCTGATACATACATTCTGGTTCACCAAATAACATCTTGTGAGGTCTTAAATGGAAGGTGAGGTCACAATGGACATTAATATCATTGTGAAATGTATGTACAGCTATTATGTAAGGAGTTATGCATATATACTCAAAATATTTTCTTAAAGTTTGTATCAAGGTATGAGTCAGTAGCAGAGGTGCAGAAACTGGTTCTCTGACAGCTAGGCAATGTTTATTCACACCTCTCTGTTGGGATGTAAATGAAGCATTGTAAGCTAATACAATGGATGCCCATTTACAGTCTACATCAAAAAAAAATGTGAAGTCAACAGGAAGGCAACACCCAGGAAAAAAAGGGCCTGGCTGGTTATCCTCTCTCTGAGTACAGACAATGAACTTTGGGGATATGTGGGGAATGCAAAGAAGATATATCTCATCCTGCAAACACAAAGAATATGAGTATTGCCAAAGCAAATGTATTGTAAATTTTGAGCAAATACTCATAACGAATTTTCTGCCCAAGTGTAATAGATTGAAAACATATCATTGGCTGAATTCTTGAATGCCACAATAAGTTTTCAGCCAATCTTGGTGGAAAAGCTGCCCAAGATTTTGGGTGAGATAACCTTCTTTAGTCAGGAGGGTAACCTGAGAAACAAGGCGAGTGAGGTAATACCTTTTTTGGACCATCTTCTGTTATTGAGAGAGACAAGCTTTCAAGCTATGTAGAGCTTTTTCTCAGGTCTGGGAAAGATACTCAGTGTGTCACAGCTAAATACAAGATCAAACAGATAGTTTAGTGTAATTAGTTAGCACATATTCTAAGGGAGGAGGCATGGCCAGAGAGCTCTATGAGCTGACAATCTATCCTTCATTAGCAGACAGTCCCTTGGGATTGTTACCAGCTAGGTGAAAAAATCAGGGAGTTAAATCTGTTCCCTGACAACTCTCTCCACCCCACTGCTGTGTCAAATGGAAACTCAGTGCAGCAGCAGCTCTGGTCCTCTATGTAGCATACAAGCTTTAGCGACATGCACAGAAGAGTTCATATTCACAATTCCATCAAAACTGGCTGAAAGTAGAACAGGACACTATAGGAACATCTATAAAACCCTGTCTAATGTGGGACATAAGTGGTTACATACTAGACAATCAGATTAAAAGTTTTTGAAGGCTAAGCAAACTGTAAAAACTAAAAAATAAATTAATTCTGATAAACTTGCTAGCCAGGTTGTACCATGCAGCCAGATGTATGTCTATAAAGATATGGGCAATTTTTTTCTCGTAATCTTGCCAGTAAGAAAAAAGAAAACACTATCAGAATTTAATGTGCTGTATGATATTTGAGAATAACCCTTCAAGCTGTCAGTCTTGTTGCCAGTACTACTGTGCAACAGCATTAACCAACAGGAGCATGGACTGATTTCAAGCCCAGGTGCTGAGCAATTTGAAATGCATGAGCTTCTTGTTGAGAAACAATCATTCCCTCTGAGGCTCTTATTGTCCTCATCACTTCATGAACAGTGCACACGGTGAATGTGCATTTACTTTCTTTGCTGCTAACATTCAACATGCAAATTTCCAAGGAGAGAGAACATTTCTATCTCCTCCTTTCTTCGCAGAATGCTCTCATAAAAATACAAAGTACTGTATGGCAGAGCTGCTCTGGAGAGTTCAGCAAATATGGCAGCAATGGTAAATAATAGCTAGACAACAATTAGCCTTTGACCAACAGAGTGACTGTGTCCTAGTACTCTATGAAAAATGTCATATATACAAAGAAACACCCAATATTGACATGTTTATACTTAAAGTACTTTGGAAGTTATATTTAGGCTCATTGCAATTAGGGATTTCTTAAACTTCACATCAGGGCTATGTTCTTTTCTCTAGGCCTTCTCCCCAGTATATATACACATGAAAAATCATTACTCAGAAATAATCCCGGGCCAGTTGTTTGCCAAACATTTTTATATCAAAGCTCACAAGCATTTTTAACAGCATAGGCTTTATAGGTATAGTTCAGGGGTCGGCAACCTCTGGCATGCGGCTTGCCAGGGTAAGCACCCTGACAGGCCGGGCCAGTTTGTTTACCTGCCGCGTCAGCAGGTTCAGCCGATTGCGGCTCCCACTGGCCACTTCCTGCAGCCCCCATTGGCCTGGGACGGCGAACCGCAGCCAGTGGGAGCCGCAATTGGCTGAACTTGCAGAAGCGGCAGGTAAACAAACTGGCCCAGCCCGCCAGGGTGCTTACCCTGGCAAGCCACGTGCCAGAGGTTGCCGACCCCTGGTATAGTTGCTCATATCTATGAGTCTAAAAATTTTGCAACCATTCACTTCACAACTTAAATCATGAGAATATACCTATGCTGTATATACATTATAATATCCATTTTTGCATCTAGGTTAACTGAGGTCCAAGTGTTTAAACAAGATCAAACCAGCAAGTCAATGGCAAAGCCAGGAATAAAATTCAAGAATCCAGACTCCCTGCTCTAACCATTGGACAGCATATTTCCTTCTTTTGTAGAAATGGCATCATTAAAAATGTAACATTGACTTCTCAGGTACTTGCAATAATAGCTTCTTATGTTTATAACAGTAGATACCAAAGTAACACAATTAATGCAGAGTGGTGAATATTGAATGTTTGATGGGGCCCACTGTGAGTGAAACATTTTCAGTTGGGAATTTTCAAACCTTTCCATTGGTTGGACCACATCTGCCAAAAAAGCTTGTCTCATGTACCAGAACCCAACATATTCCTGATCATACATCACCCTTGTTGCCTTTACAGCAACATATATAGAAAATATTTTAGGAAAACATTTTAAAGGACGCATTAATTTGAAAATTATACTTTCTCTGACATTATTTTTAACCTACTCTAATTAAAAGTAGGGCTGGTCAAAAAAATTCTATCAAACTTTCTTTTTAAATGGAAAATTGGATTTTCATCTGCATCTGCTTCCCTAAAAAAAAAAAATCTATTTTTCATTGCAAAAATGTTTCAGTTTTTGATTGCTGTTGAAAAACTGAAACAAACAAGCAAAATTCTGTGGAAAAACATACAAAACAAGACAAACCACACCAAACCAGGCCAACCATGTCCTGACCACCTCTAGTTCAAAAGAACACCAGACTGCAGATTGCTAAATCTGGAAGTAGTTAACAAACCCCCGACTCTGAAAAAAAAAAAATAACGAAAAAACCAGGATTTTCTGGTTTATTTGCATAGTACATTTGACATCACTTTGTGTGCATTATTATTATTTTTCATATTTATTATAGTAGTGCCTGGGGACCAGCCGAGAACACCTATTGTGCTACTCACTGTAGACAATTTAATGATCCCTTATAAACATGACCCCTTATAAACATCCACAAGGGGTCATGGAAAACCTCTTAAGGTATTTAAAGATTTATTATATAAAGGTGAGCATGTGCATAAGTCTCGGCAAGATCGAGGCTTTGGTCACAGACCTCGAAGGGTGCAAATTTTCATTTGGAAGACTATTTGCAGAAAGCAGAAGCTTGTAGCCAATTCTCATGGTTTTATCAAGAATCTAAAACTATTTACTGTTTTTCTTAAAGCCACAAAGCTAGATTCACAAGCGGACACAGACACCTAACTGCCACCGTAGGCACCTAAGTCCAACATTTAGGCTCAGTATCACTCACAGAACCACCACTCAGCTGCCACCAAACAATCCCCATGGTGCCTACATTTCTGCCAGTATGCATGTGCAAAGCTGCCTAAGTCCTGACACCAACAAATTAATGAAAATCTCAACCTATTATTTGCAGATAATTTGTGAAGAGAAAAAAGGGCTGAGTTCATTGGATAAATTATTCATAATGAATAATTTGACTAGCTTCAATAGGCAACCTACAGCAGATAAGGGTAATTTTAAAAATCCCAATCCTTAGGTGGTTCAAGATGGGGGGAAATATTTTTAATCTCAGTGCAGGGCAGCAGGAAAGATTAATCCATCACTGCTAAGACCCTTTAAGACACAACTTATCCTGGAGTGAATGTTTATGGATAGTTTATAAATCCTTTAATTATAACAGCATGATTAGTGCTGCTGTTATTATTACAGTCAACATGTCTTTAAGGCAAACCCAAAATGAAAAAGAAGTCTTTACTTTTTTTCTAAATAAGACAGTATTAGTAAAAGAATATAAAAAGACATTTTCAGTGCAAATCTGGGTTCTAGTCCTGCAACTCTTACTCAGATCTGCCATCCCAGTGAAATAGATGGAATGACTCAACTAACTATTTAGGTACTTTGGCCTTGATCCAAAGCCCAATGAAGTCAATAAGAATTGGTTTTGGATTGAACCATTATATTGGCCCTGTTACTGTAATATCAGAATGTCTATTGTGGTCACATGAGTAAGGAGAGCGGCACTGGGCCCCAGAGGCCACATTTTAAATCTATCACCTAAAGATACAGATAGGCGCCAATGAGATTTTCAAAAGCGCCTGAACATAAAAGGTATTGAAATACTTTTTATAAACAAAATTCAAAATGTAACAATTAGCTTTTGTCTTAATTGCTAATGTTTTATTGAACTCTAATGCCATCAGGCCACTCCAGTCCAATTTTGCAAGGGAAAGCATCTGTAAATTGTGCTGATACCATGGCATTTGGAATAGGAGGGATTCAGAGGCCACTCGACACAATCTGCTACCCTAAGCATGACTTCATCATGCCAACCCCCTATTCACAGGCCTGGGGCAGCAAATTTGGCCCTGACACCCCTCTATTGTGCTGGAGGGCAGCTGGGCCAAATTTCACTGAGTGACATTGCAACCCAGTGCACTGGTTCATACTACCACTCAGATCTGGCTTAGTGTCTCTCTATCACAGGGGTTCCCAAACTTGGTTCGTGGCTTGTTCAGGGTAAGCCCCTAGTGGGCCGCGAGCTGCTTTGTTTACCTGACCATCTACAGGTACGGCCATTCGCAACTCCTAGTGGCGCGGTTCGCCATTCCTGGCCAATGAGAGCTGCAGGAAGTGGTGGCCCGGCCTGCGCCGCTTCCCGCTACTCCCATTGGCTGGGAATGGTGAACCACAGCCACTAGGAACTGCGAGTGGCCATACCTGTCGACACTCAGGTAAACAAAGTGTCTCGCGGCCCACCAGGAGCTTACCCTGAACAAGCCCCAAACCAAGTTTGGGAACCCCTGCTCTATCATGATGGAGGGACGGCCAGGCCAAATCTGCCACTCAAGAAGGCAGCTGCCAAGAAATCTACCACCCCTAGGCAGCTGCCTAATTCATCGCCAGAGTGGCCTCTGAAAGAATTTGAGTTTTTTCCTTTCAATACTTCAGTTTTTCAAGACTCCCTGCTTTTTTCTAAGAGTCCCAACTCTGAAGGCCATCAATACTCAGCTCTTTTAGTGTCAAGATAAAGCCATTGTTGCAGGCACAGAGGCCCGAGGACAGCAACAGCGGGGTTCGTTGCCCGGTGTGCTTCGCGCCAATAAACACACCAGGGTGGAGAAGCAAACAAAGTTTATTTGAGATCTCAAAGTGGTGCAAGGAGACAGGCAAGTCTCAGATCAAGCACACCAGCAAAAATAGTTTTCCTCTCTTCATACATTTTACAACTAAGCCCCCCCTCTTCTCCCCCTTCCGCCCTACCTCTTCCTCTCCTCACCCCCCCAACCGAAGGCAAGTTTATACATTTAAGCAATTAAATCATTCTGGGGCTATAAGTCTAGTTTGTTAGTAACTTCTCTCTAAACAGTTATCTGGTCCTGTTCCCCTAGATTTATTACCTCTTCTCCAGCTAGAAACATGCTAGCCTCATCATCCATCCTCCAGCCTCCATCTCTGGAGATATTTAAGAGTAGGTTAGATAAATGTCTATCAGGGATGGTCTATACACAGTATTTGGTCCTGCCATGCGGGCAGGGGACTGGACTCTATGACCTCTTGAGGTCCCTTCCAGTCCTAGAATCTATGAATCATTATCACTTGGTACCTGGTATGGGGGGGGGTTGTAACTGATAACTGGCTGTTTATACATTCCATGCATCTAGCTTTCGAGGTCGATTAGAGTTAAACATTGAAGAACTTTGGTTCACTAGGCCTAGTGACATCAACAATTCCCTCCGTTGAGAATACTCAACAAGCTTTTGGCTGAGTTTTCTCATATTCTGTGGACAAGATACGATTGAGTACCATGGAGCTGGGGTTCTCAATGAGAGGGTGTGCCGGGATTTCTGGGGAATGGGGGGCACAAAGCTTACGGAGGAGCAATTTAAAACAAGCAATCAGGAGGAGGGTGACCAGGCACAGTACCACATCTGTGAGGAGGAGACGCACAAGGCCATTTCCCAGTCCTCCTAGGTTGGCCAACCAACTCCAAAGGGAATCAAAAACTGTGGGTTCCCTTTCCTTAGCCTTCCACTGTTCGAAAGCCTGTTCGGCTGACAGGACGTGCTTGTTAATGTCCTGTGAGTTTTCTGGGACATAAGTACAACATTCACTCCCAATAAGGACACACACCCCGCCATGGGAGGCTAAAACATAATCTAAGGCCTGTCTGTTTTGCAGGGACAGCAACTGGGGCTGGTAAAGTTCTGAGTTAAGGCTTTTCTCTATGGCCAAGGTCTCATTGGCATACTTGGTGAGAAACACAGAGAGCCTATGATAAAATTGAGCCAGTCGTCCCACCCCATAGGATGGGAGAAAGATCATACCTAACCTGTGTACTTCTGGGCTCTGGGGTGGCATACAAAGATCTACACTGCCTGGGGCGGCCAGGGGGCAGTTTAGGGAGGACATGAAGGGGACGGGCAAGATATCCTAGATAGCAGCTTCCATACCACCGATGCGGAAGCCACTTATAGGCAGAGGTACCGCAAATATAAAAGGAGTGGCCATTCCCTACCAACCCATTATAACCGCTACTCCACCTATTTGTTTGGGTGTCACTAAACGATCCAAACTGAGTGGTAGATTTGCCGTTAACATAGACAGGGATGGAAGCATCACGGTCAGGGGATAAATAATACTGACAGGTGCTATTCCCAGAAAACCAGGTGTGATTGCTGGACTTGAACTGTCGATAGCACACCAACCCAGGGGCCACTGACCGCAACCTAATAGGGGAAGGGATATACGTTGAGTTGGCCTGGGGCTTCCAGGGGTTGTCCCTTAACGCATATTGGGACTCAAAGGTACAGTTTTGCAAAAAGGGGGGACCCGAGGCATTTTTTCCCCTACTGAACCATCCCCAACAGATATCTGATAAATTTTGGGGAACTACCCTCCAGAGTAACCCTGCTGCGTGGGGTGGGATTTGGGAGCACACCCAGCAGTTAGAGAGGTTAAACTCTTGGGCAAAGCGAACCTTCAGGGACTCATATGTGTTTGTCTCTAAGTTAGTAGGGATTCCTTTCCATCCCGCATGTGCCTGGGGGGAAAACGGGAGTTAACAAGAGGAGTGTCCCTATGGCAAACAGCACCACTGTAACAGACCCTGGACCTGAACTCATACTGGGCAGGTGACCCTAGGGCCTAACAATCACAATTCCCACAAAATAACAATTACCAATAGCAAGCAGATTAAAAACAAAAGGGACCAGGACACCAGGTTAGGCCGGTCCTGTGAAAATAAACACAACCAATACTCAAAGTTCTCGTGGGGCGTGCGCTGCGACTGTCAAAAGAGATCACAGGGCATTCCCAGTAGACACTATTGTCGCCTGAATAACAGCTTAAGTCCCAGATCGTCACTGGCAGTCTTCTCTGCAGGCTGAATGGTACACCGTTCAGGAGCAGGCACCGCTTTCAGACGAGAGTGATGAATCCAGTTTTTGTGTCCTGCAACTTTGCTGCTGTATGGGAGACCAGCAGGACGGTGTGGGGTCCCTTCCACTTCTCTTGGAGAGGCTTGTCCTTCCAGGTCCGAATGAGTACAGAATCGCCTGGCTGCAAGGAGTGGATCGGGGCATCCAGCGGAAGAAGCTGCAAATCTTTGGTATACCTGTGGAGAGAACAGAACAGCAGACAGAAAGCACATATACTGAGATAAGAAGCCACACCCCATTTCCCACTCCCCTGCCAGAACTGGTGTACCATTCATAGGCCATGCCCTTCCAAACATAATCTCGAAGGGACTGAGCCCTAACCTGCCCTTTGGGAGAGCACGAACTCGGAGCAAAACAAGGGGCAAAGCATCAGGCCACTTAAGGGAAGCCTCTTGGCAAACCTTTGAGAGGTGCCGCTTAAGTGTCTGATTTGTACGCTTCACTACCCCGCTGGCCTGTGGTTGCCATGGCGTGAGGAGCTTCCAGGGGATCTGTAGGGCATCCGATATCTTCTGAACGACTTGGGATGTGAAGTGTGTTCCGTTGTCAGATTCCATCCACTGGGGGAGTCCGAAGCGAGGAATGATCTCCTTAACAAATTTAAGAGCCACCGTTTTGGCAGTGTTGTTACGGCATGGGAAGGCCTCAGGCCATCCGCTGAATCGATCCACCAAGACGAGGAGGTATCTGAATCCTTGGGTTTGGGGAAATTCAGTAAAATCTTGCAGTGTACCACTCTACCGCTGAGGGGAGCTGTACCGCTTCTAAAAGCCGGAGAATTTGAAGCCCGTGCTTAACTGGAGAGCTTTGCGCTGTCAACATTCCTCTTTGTTTCCATAGACCAGCATGGGCAAGTAGTACTCCAAAGGCATATCTGGAATCAGTAAAAATGTTAACTCTTTTCCCTTTTGACAGTTCAAGTGCACGGGTTAAGGCTACCAATTCAGCCAGCTGGGCTGATGTACCAGCAGGCAAACCCTCTGCTTCCACGGTTTCATGGAGATTTACAACAGCATAGCTAGCCCTCCTTTGCCCATTTATAACTGTACTACTGCCGTCGGTATACCACTCATAATCAGCATTTGGGAGGGCTGATCTTTTAAGTCTGGGCGGCTGTAGTATTGAGCATCTATGGTCTCCAAACAGTCATGTTCCTGCTCCTCTGTCTCCGGTAACAGGGTAGCTGGGTTAAGGGAGGGACAGGTTTGCAGGGTAACTTCAGGATTTTCTACAAGCTTTGCCTGATACTGAGCAACCCGAGCCTGTGTAAGCCAGAGACCACCCTTAGTATCCAGCAGGGCTTGAACCATGTGAGGAGTATACACTTGCACAATTCCCCCCAGTGTCAGTTTCTCAGCTTCCCCAAGCACTAGGGCAGTTGCTGCGACCGCCTGCAAACATACCGGCCATCCCTTGGCAACTTGATCCAGTTGTTTAGAGAAATATGCCACGGGATGTTTCCAGGTGCCTAATAACTGAGTAAGCACTCCCAGGGCTATCCCTTTCCTTTCATGCACATACAGTTGAAACGGCTTAGAGGTCTGGCAGACCCAGGGCTGGGGCTTCCATCAGTTTCCTTTTTAAAAACCTTAAATGCCTTGTCGGCTTCTGGGGACCAGTGAAAGGGGTCATGATCCGCTCCCTTAACACATTCGTACAAGGGTTTAGCCCACAGTCCAAACTCTGGAATCCATATCCTGCAGAAGCCTGCCATACCCAGAAACGCCCTGAGCCATTAACGATTGCTTGGGATAGGAATTTGGCAGATAACTTCCTTTCTTTCATTTGACAGCTGACGTTCCCCCTGCCTTATGTAAAATCCTAAGTATTGTACTTCTGGGAGAGCAATCTGAGCCTTACTCTGTGCTACTCGATATCCTCGGAGTCCAACAAAGTTCAGGAGGCTCACAGTGGCTTTAAGGCAAGAGATTAGACCCACCGCAGCAATTAACAAGTCATCCACATATTGCAGGAGAAGGACTTTGTCCTTGTTGTCCCACTCCTCCAAGTCTCTAGCCAGAGCCTGCCTGAAAAGGGTGGGGGAATTTTTAAATCCCTGGGCCAGCACTGTCCAGCAAAGCTGCTTTTTAACCCTCCTTTTGTCCTCCCACTCGAAGGAGAAAATCTCCTGAGATTGGGGGTCAACCGGAATCATGAGGAAAGCATCCTTTAAATCCAGGACCGAAAAATGGGTGTACTGCCCCCCTATAGAGGCCAACAGTGTATACGGGTTTGGAACAAGAGGGTGCAGAATCTTAACCCGCTCATTAACTGCCCTTAGGTTCTGGACCAGCCGGTATGTGCCATTGGGCTTTCGTACAGGCAAGATAGGAGTGTTCCAAGCTGACTGGCATTCTCGAAGTACCCCGCACTTTAGGAACTGGTCTATAGTTTCCTGCAGTCCCTCTCTGGCTTCCCTTTTGATCGGATACTGCTTGATTCGCACTGGACCTTTTCCTGGCAAGAGCTGAACATTAACAGGGGTTTGATGGGCTGCCTTTCCTGGGATCCCTGATGCCCATACCAGAGGAAAAACCCGCTTCTCCCACTGACTCCATTCTGGGGCTTGCATGGCTGAGGGCTCAATTGCAAGGGTCATTATCCAGGCATTCTCTGGAGGTAAGGTGAGGCTTATTTCATCTTGAGTGAAATGCAGGGTGGCACCTAAGCGACAAAGCAGGTCCCGTCCTAATAGTGGCGTTGGACAATCGGGGAGGTAAATGAGTTTGAGATAGAGTTCTGTTTCCCAAAGCACATTCCGCTGGGGCATATACTGGGCACTTAGTTCCTTTTCCTGTGTCTCCCACCTCAGTGAGGGAATCTGCCACAGGCAGCTGAAGGGGTTGGTTTACAGCGGTTCGTGCTGCTCCAGAGTCTATTAAAAAGTCTATGTCCGAATCTCCCACCTGCATTTTTACTCGGGGTTTCGGGGGCAGGATAGTCCGTCTCCCCTGACACCCCTATTCTTGATCCTCCGCTGCCATCATAGGGGTACCTTCCCTTTCGGGGCACTCATTTTTCCAGTGTCCCTCCTTTCGGCATATGGCACACTGGTTGCGACCCAGACGCCTTTCCCGTAAGCCAGGGCACCCATGCCCACGTCCTCTCATTCCCTGGCCCCTTCCACCTTCCTGAAATTTTCCCCTGCCACCAGCCTGTACTGCTGCAACCATCATTTTCACTTGCCTCTTTTCCTTTTCTATCCCTAAGGCTGTAAGCCCTGTTCACAGTTTCCAGAATCTGTGCCATTGTCATGCCCATCAAATCCTCCTTTTTCTGCAGTTTCCTTTTAATATCAGGGGCCGCACGGCTGGTAAAGATACCCTTTATAATTGCCTCAGTTGCCTGATCATCGGGATTGGCATTAGTAGTTTGCCTGATGGTATCCCGAATACGCTGCAGAAAAGCAACCGGACTCTCTTTTGGCTCCTGTACTAGCTCATACGGCTTAGCTCAATTGTTATGTCGAACAGCTGAGTGTCGGAGACCATGTAATAGGAGCTCCTTGTATACAGTGAGACAGGTGAGATCCGCCGGCACGTTGGGATTCCACCGGGGGTCTGCTGTAGGGACCTGGACTGCAGCAGCAGGGATGTTTACTGCGTTTGCCTCATATCTAAGCTGTGCCTCCTCCTGTGCCTTAGACACAACCTGATTACGCTCCACCTCAGACAGCAGGTTCCACATAAGGACATTACAGTCATCCCAGTCAGGCTTATGGCTAGCCAGACACCCTTCAAAGACCGAGATAAACTTGCTTGGATTCATAGAGATTCCCCTGCCTGTGCCTTAAAGGCTGCTAGGTGCACTGGGTTAAAAGGCACATAGGTGTAAACCTGCATTGTAGTGGCTGGGCGATTTTCTGCTCCAGGACGGGCTATCCGAGTCTCAGTAATCAATGGATAGAATCCCACCGAGGGGGCAATTTCTGGGACCTGAGGCACCCTGTCTTTATATGGTGGGGATGTTGGAGCCGAAGGGGACACCAACTCTGCCATCACAACCAGGGGAGGGTTCTGGGGACTAACAGTAGTTACTACCGAACCTGTCGGAGTCAAATTATACCTTTGCAAAAGATCTGACCTATCTCTTAACAACATAAACAACTGTGCATACATATGTTCATTCCATTTACCTGTTTGCTGACAAAACAAAAGCAATTGAAGGATCGTATTATAATTAAGTGATCCCTCCGGTGGCCACCTTTCCTGGTCCTCTAGCTGATATTGAGGCCAGTCTACTGTACAGAATCTTTTCAATTTACTTTTATTCAACGGATCCGATCCAAACCCTTTCCAGTTCACCAGAATGCATTCCAAGGGCGTACACCTTGCCCTGCCTGCAGTACTCTGTCCCTGCCCCATACTCTAGGGAGACACTGGGCGTCCCCAGGTCAAAACAGGTAAAGTCCCCACTGGACTGTTCCTACCTTATCCAAGGGTCCGTTTCCGCACCGTCGTCCGCAGCTGCTTCTCCACTACTCGAGCACGTTGCACCGTTGTACCCTGCGGGGTCGACCAAACCACGTCTCTGCCGAGGCCTCCGATGATGTCACTGGTGCACGCTGGGCATCAGTTGTCGCCACAATCCGTCGACCTCTGAGAGGGGTCCGGGCACGGCTAAATTTCAGCCTCGAGCCCACCCAGGGACGCCAAGACTGTTGCCGGCACAGAGGCCCGAGGACAGCAACAGCGGGGTTCGTTGCCCGGTGTGCTTCGCGCCAATAAACACACCAGGGTGGAGAAGCAAACAAAGTTTATTTGAGATCTCAAAGTGGTGCAAGGAGACAGGCAGGTCTCAAATCAAGCACACCAGCAAAAACAGTTTTCCTCTCTTTATACATTTTATAACTAAGCCCTCCCCTCTCCTCCCCCTTCCCCCCCCCACCCTTCCCTCTCTTCCCCCTCCCCTCTCTACTGAAGGCATGTTTATACATTTAAGCAATTAAACCATTCTGGGGCTATAAGTCTAGTTTGTTAGTAACTTCTCTCTAAACAGTTATCTGGTCCTGTTCCCCTAGATTTATTACCTCTTCTCCAGCTAGAAACATGCTACCCTCATCATTATCGCTTGGTACCTGGTATGGGGGCGGGGGTTGTAACTGATAACTGGCTGTTTACACATTCCATGCATCTAGCTTTCGAGGTCGATTAGAGTTAAACATTGAAGAACTTTGGGTCACTAGGCCTAGTGACATCAACACCATGATCTGTAAAACAGTGGAGCAATGGTTGGGCCAATTAGATCAGCCATAATATTTATGTGGCAGAACAAGTATTAATAAAAAAGCCCAAAGAAAGGGATTTTTTTTTTTTAATTCTTGTTATTTGAGTGAATGCCTAGGTCTGGAGTCTGAAAAATATTCCTTTCCCTTGAGTCTAACTCAGTCTGCTAGACAGGCAGAGGCTTCCACGCCCCCGTAAGAAGTGAACCCAGTAATGAAAGTACAATATAAAGAGAAACTACACCTACACATTATATCCACTGACCAGCCGTAAGGGAAATTGATCAAACACAAATATGCATGTAATGTCAGGAGATGTATAAGGGAATTGTTGAAGGGATTGCCATGACTATAGCTTGAAGCATCCAAAAAAATACAAATGTAAACGATTAATCATAGTAGAAAAGAAGACATAAAAAGTAGGCTGTTAGTGAAAGACTAGTAAATAAAGACTTTCAGGCTGGTAATTCCTTCCAGGCAGCCCAAAGAAAACTATGAAACACAGAACATAATATGTTAAAAAGAATCTTTCACTATAAAAGCCAAGTTCTAATCTCAAACACGTAAAGTGCATTTCAGTCTATGTTGAAAAAAAAATTCCCTTGCAACATTGACAGGAAATAGGCAACATATTCTTGGTTTGGCCACAAACTTCCTGATTCATTGTTATCTTCAGTTACAGCTGTGGGTGTTTGTCACCTTTGAAAATCACACCCTGAATTTTAGCACCCACAAACTGAGGCATACAAAACTACTCGGTATCAGTTTCTCCAGCTGCATTATAGGGAGGATACAACTTACCTCATGAGGGTTTGTGAGGGTTAAATAATTGTTGTTTGTGATGTCATGTAATGTCTGTAATGTACTGACATCCTCAGATGAAAGGTACTTTACCATAGTTCCTAGACAGTGGAGAATCAAGCCTAAAGTTCTAGGGCACTTTCACAAGAGCCCCCTACTATACCTTTACCGATGTATTATTTAGAAAAGGTGTAGTCTGTAGGCTAATATAGACATCCAGGCAACATCTTGTGCTAGAAAGCTCTACCTTGATCCAAACACACCCTCTGTGGTAGTGTGGAACAGCCTCGGAATACCCCAGTATGTCTGGGATTTAAAACTTTTGGTGCACCACCACAATCACTGACACACCTTGCAGGGGGGTTGCTTATATTACTCTTTCATTTCTAAGGCCCATAAAGTAAACCTATGCAGATAACTTACTCATCCTTACACTGTAAAGTATCATTTCTCTGTTTCATCCACCTGTTGTTTCCTGTCTGACCTGTGGATTGTAAGTTCTCTAGGATGGGGACTGACTTCTTCATCTCTTGTTATTTGTAAAGTGCCTACCACAATGCTTAACAGGATTTCTCCAACAACAAAATAAAAACAATAATAATTAATAATGATGTTATGATATGAAAATTATTGTCACTGGGAGTTGGACATGTGTGTCTGAATGAAAAATGTGGGCTACATCCTTGTTAGAAAAGTTACTCTGCATTTATATAATATGATTTTTTTCCTCAGTATAGGTAAGTATGGCCCCTGTGCGTTTAACCCTCTCTACTGCCTACCAACATCCACAATTATCTTTGTGTCATTGCTTTTTAGTTTTGTTCCTCTGATAGGTCCTAAAACCAAAGACAATTCTATTCTTACTGATCAATTGCCCCTGACATCTTGCCTCCTCAGCTGTGTAAGCTCAGGGGCGATGGAATAGCTCAGCAACAGTTTGATTCCAGAGATGCCAATCTGGTAGTAAACCTAGGTATGGAGCAGCGGCTATCTTCATGCAATTTGTTGATGGTCCCCAGTAATGAAGCCAGACACATTCCCTGGGCTGGTGTTATTAGACCTAATAGAATTGACCATGGAACACTGCTGATTTGCTCGTGGGAGCTTTGGAGCTGAAAGCACAGGGGTTCTTTCCTTCGTCTCCGAGCTAGTGATTAAAGTAGATCAGAATCAGACTAGGAGACAATTTTGGTGTCTGTCATTAGAGGTCTTGATGTTATGTGAAGATGGGACACAGAAAGGGGAAGAGAACAGGGAATAGGTATGTTCCTATTTTATTATACCAATCCACCACTCTCTCTCTGACTGGAGAAACAAGAAAAAAAAATGTATCTGAAAAAGTGTCCTGTCTCCATGCAAGCCAGTGAAACGTGTGTGTGTGTGTGTGTGTGTTTATTGTATTGTATGGATGTATTTGTGCACAGCCTGTAGAGCTAGGTAGTGGGCACATTCCTGGTGATCTGCACCCCCATTCTTTATAACTGCTGTTATTTAGGCTCAATGGGGAACATAAAGTGATGAAAAAACAAAGAAAATGTGTAGAAGTAGCCAGGTCAAATACTCAGGTCAAATTTTCAGGAGATTTAAAGACATTCCAAATATAGCTTCAATGGAAAATCTGGTTGCACAGCTCTGGTCTTTCCCCTCAACAAAAAAGAAAAGCCGGCATTGTGGTCTCCGTCACCCAAGAGCGGGAGAGGAGGAGTTAATAGATTAACATATCCTCCCTCAAAGGCAGATAGAGAACCCCGAGCTTATTCATCTCTTCTCCGATCAGCTGCTGCTGCTTCTCAGTCTATGGGTGGGAAGATTAGAAGGGCCTGAAACTTCCCAGTCAGGCACAAGATTTTGATGCTACTCACATATCAGATTCCCCTGCAGGGCAAGTCCTTTCCTCCCAAGGAAGGGAGGGGGAGCTTTCCCTCTAGCTTTTAGCAGAGAAAGTGGAGCTACTCTCTTCCATGTTCTTATTACTTCCCCCCTCTGTTCAGAGACATCCCAGAGGGTAGTGTAGGACAACTGATTATCTAAGCCGAGAAGTCTTACTCGCAGGGTCTAGCAGCTTTCCATCTTGTCACCTGTCGTGTTTAATATGTGTGTGAGATTGAGAGACGCTGGGCACTACAGTATCATCAGCATGCTGAGATACTCAGCCTCTACATTTTCTTTTCAACATATTCCAATTCTAGTGTTTCATTATGTTCACAGTATCTGGGTGAGACAGTGACCTGGATGAAAGCAAACTGGATGTGACTTACTGACAAGACAGAGTGTTGCTTGTTGATTGAGGCGAGTGTTGATCTGGAACTATGTGGCTATACACATTTCTCTCAAGGTGTATGTTCATCTTTAGCCAAAAGTTCCTGGAGCTCCTATTGGATCTACTGGTGATCTCCTAGATCATCCCATAGCAGAGGTAGTTTATAATGCTTCTTAACACTTCCAGGAAGCCAACACTCATCCTTTCCTTAGGGCTACATCAGAAATTTCAGCAATTGTCCATTTCCTGAGTGCAACAGACAACCATTCGCACATATCATGCATGGGTACATAAACTTCTATTAATTTCTGGGTGCAGTTCATCTGCTTGTTGTTTTTAAAGCACCAAATGGTCTGGGACCCACATAGATGCTTGTTATAGCACTTGAGAGTAACTGGAATGCTCTTGTTCTCAATTCCCAAGGTAAAACTCTGTGAGGCAAGGCAGAAAACTCTAAGGGAAAACTGGTAGCAGGACTTTCCCTCTGAGGCCTCTGAAATTTGTTCCCCTTGGTGCCTCTATCACAGCCCAAATTAGCGACACATCAAGGGACAGGCCAAGACATTTATTTTGTTCAGCATTCGGTCAAGTTTTGTTAAAATTTAATTTTACTTTTTGGTTTAATTTGTTGACGCTTTTTTGGTTTTTGGGGAGACTTAGTGTTTGGTCTACATATACACTAGACAGATGAATGTGGCTTATACCATTTATATTTTCATATTTATTGTCTTAAGCTGCCATGGCAATTCTCTCTCTCTCAACACTTATGCAATCTTCTAATCTAAATCTCCAAAGGAATTTTAGCGAATACATTTTAGGTATCAATAAGTCATGAGTTTCAGTCATCGACAGTTGCATGACCGGAATCATGCTGTGTGTGTGTGTGTGTGTGTGTGTGTGTGTGTGTGTAAAATTTCCTTTCAGTATTTCATTTAAATAGCTAGAGCTTAGCTTCACTCATATTTTGAGGCCCCTGAACTTGGCCAAACCAGACAGTCTCTATGCAAAAGAATAAAGGGACACAAATCTGACATCAGGAATCATAACATTCAAAAACCAGTAGGAGAACACTTTAACCTGTCTGGTCACTCAATGACAGACCTGAGGGTGGCAATTTTGCAACAGAAAAGCTTCAAAAACAGACTCCAACGAGAAACTGCTGAGCTGGAATCGATATGCAAACTAGATACAAGCATCTTAAAGGCTTGAATAGAGACTGGGAATGGCTGAGCCTTTACAAACATTGAATCTATCTCCCCATGTAAGTATTCTCATACTTCTTATCAAACTGTCTGTACTGGGCTATCTTGATTATCACGTTAAAAGTTTTTTCTCTTACTTAATTGGCCTCTCAGAGTTGGTAAGACAACTCCCACCTTTTCATGCTCTCTGTATGTGTATATATATCTCCTCAATATATGTTCTATTCTATGCATCCAAAGAAGTGGGATGTAGCCCATGAAAGCTTATGCTCAAATAAATTTGATAGTCTCTAAGGTGCCACAAGTACTCATGTTCTTTTTTCTTTTCTTATTGACTCTGCTGTCTCTGGCATTCCCCCTCTTAGATCAACTTCTCTGTCATGTATTTTATCAGAGTTAGACAACCCCAAATTATCTAAGAATGACCAGAGAACCTGAGTATGAATAAAACAACACCAATGCAGAGTGTGACCATGAAGTTGAATTATACTTTAAATCACTCTGATGCTTAGTGTTTGCACCAGAGCAACCTAGAGAGATGGAAGGTGGAATTGTGTTGTCATTATACAGAGACTCCATTTGAAGAAACTATCCACCCTTCTTATACATCTTTTTTTTCCCCCAGATGTTAGATTCTCAGCCATAAAAACTTACTGTGGCATACAAGAATTCAACCGAGGATATTTTTTTCAATCTATTACAGGTGGGCAGAACATTCGTTATGAGTATTTGCTCAAAATTTTCAATACATTTGCTTTGGCAATACTCAATCCTTTGTATTTTCATTTTCTGTGAACATGTGTGTGATCAGATTATACTAACATTAATGCTCATTAAAAAAATATCAAAAACTCATATACAAACATTTGTGGACATGAAATTTTAAGACCACAATCCTGAAACTGGATGCATGGGAACAGATCCCCTACACCCCAACAGAGCCCCATTGAAGTAGACGTCAATGTATGCAGATCTAGTTTCTGGATCTAAAGGAGCACAAATGAGTATTTATTTTGGGAGTTCTTCCATATGCAACCCACAAGGAAAGGAATACTATCCGAAGAAGTGGACATTCACCCACGAAAGCTTATGCTCCAATACATCTGTTAGTCTTAAAGATGCCACAGGACTCTGTTGCTTTTTACAGATCCAGACTAACACGGCTACCCCTCTGATACTTGACACTATGTGAGTTGTCAGTCAAATCACAATTAGCCAACATAACGTGCATGCTGAAAATAAACCAATAGTTATAGACAACCATAACATCATGTGACACCAACTGTCACACAAAATTATAAAAAAATAATTAAAAACTTTTCAAAAAATAAACAAGCACAAAGAAATCATAATAATCTGTTCATGGATATTCCACATGGTTAAAGCATTCAATGTCAGTGTTCATTCAAGTCTATATCGACTGTAATAATCTAGATTTACATTAGTAAGGTTTATTTAAAAACAAACAAAAGAGAAAAGAAAAGAAAAAACATTTGGATGGGATAGTGGCCTTTATGCTTGAGGGCATAAAAAAACCTGACTAATCGGTGTTAGGAAGAAATTTCCTCCTACGCAGGTTATTCCATAACTGTAGGAGATGGGCTATCCAGTCCAATATCCCAATGGATGGTATGGATATTCCTATGTTTCTAATCTAATCCCGCTTAATCCAAACCGCAATTTTAAAATGCCTATTACTATAATTTCTAGACACTGCATATAAATTAGACAATAGTGAGATGTGTCCACAAGAGGTAGCCCCATTTTTCTCCTATTCTTTCTCTGTTTTTACATTAGAGGAGGGAGGAAAAAAATAAAAATGTTGGTTTTAGATGGTTTTTGCAGTCTAGTACAACAAAGACAGTTTAATTGTTTTAAGTGAAAATTTGACCGTCGTATCTGTCCCTAGTTTATATTAATCACTTTGGCACTTATAAATAAAATGAACACTGCATGCAGAATGATTGCTTACCATCAAAAACTTCATGAGGATTTTTAATATGTAGAGTTAGCCTACATGCTTGGATCATTGTATTAAAGTCAGCCTTAGTAGGCATTGATACAATACACCATAGAAGCACTCCGAAAGCCATTATAGTCCATCATGTCAATGATCTGTGCAAGAAGGATTTCCTTAGTAGTATGTATTGGCACAATACAGCATGATGACTTTAGAACCTATGATTATGATGACAGTGGAAGAACCATAATGGTTCCATTAAGATCTCAGTGAAATTAAATGGCAGTGTCTCATGAACTTCGACCAAGATCATAATAGCTCTGAAGGGTCTCTTCTGATCACCATGGAAGAAATGAAGAATGCTTGCCATTGAAATCAGATCAGGGCCTTTCAGTATCAGATTTGCTTTATTCTTTTTTGTGGGGTTTTCCCCGCCTCTTTTTCCACTCATGTTAAAAATAATGGGAAGGACATTGTTAAAAATTGTAACAGGTTCTCATTTAAACCTACAAAAAAGTCAGGAAACTAAGAGATGCAGCTTTTCAGTCCATCCTTAACTCATTTTGTTGCACCTCTAGGTATTACAGGGGTCTGAAAAGACTGTGTGATCTTATTGACCATATGTGCTATAATCCTCTTTAAACACAAAAGCTGTGTAAAAATAATCCAACAAAAGCCAGGAACTACAGAGTTAAGGCTTCTTATTCCATCCTTAACACAATCTCACATGTCTAGGGATTGTGTTTAATATTCTTTGGTTCTGAGCAGTCTGTTCACAAAAGTACTGAGCTAGCTCAGAACCATGGTACTTGTGATGGTTTTTCTTTTTTGTAAATGTGTTATGCTGATTTCACCTGTCCACATATATACCTTCCAATGTAACTTTCATCACTCATAAGTTAATTACTAAATCACAAATTGGCCTAGATTTTCAAAGTCATTAATGACTTGAGGTGATACTGTTTTTAGTGTGCCCAACTCAAGGCATTTTTAAAAGATTCTGGTTTTCAGAAAATGCTAAACACACACCCTCTGAAAATCAGGCCCCTTCATGGCATCTCCTGTTGGGCACCCACAAATTAAGACTCCCAAAATAACTAGTCACTTTTGAAAATCTTGGCCATATATAGTTTATGGGAAGCAATAACCACCACATCAAACAGTTTTTACAGTAAACAACATATCATCCCCATCACATTCAGAACAAACGCCTCTACATATAATCATCTCTGTAACAATTTATGAACCTTCATACTCCGCGCTCTTCCACAGAAATTAAATTCCACAGGAATTCCACAGTTTTCCAATGACTTTTATATGAATGCTGAATTGCATTCAGTGAGCCTGAACAAAGGAAGATGCATAGGTTACCTATGAAGTCAGTTTAGTCAAGTGTGCAGAAGCAGGAAATGAAAATCTAATGTAAACAATAGGAGCATAGGCTGTGGTATGGTTTTTGTCAACCACAAGCTGATTCCATTCAGGAATGAAACTTCATGATGTTTTGTTCAATAAAACATTAAATAGTTACCATTTTCCTTCCACTCACATAGCCTTTTCTTAGGAAATGGTTGTTTCCAAATGGTTCTCCATGTTTCCTTTGTATGCATAGCTCATCTTTTCCTAAAATGCATAACTCTAGTTCCTTTTAGACTTAAAGGGCCTTATTTTCTACCATCTTCTGCTTTACATCTGTGCAAAGTGGGTCAAGATGTCTTCCATTTTTCTTTGGTAGCATTTCACACCCACCTTGCACAACAGTAAATGACACCCAAGGTGCAAGGCAATGGAGAATCAGGACCACAGTATTTTAAAATGCCATTTTGTTAATAGAAAATGGTAAATTTAAGCTTCACAATACTGGAAAAGGCAATGTAGCTAAGCAGCAGTATACTGTGCATACTGTGCCAGATTCCCCCATGGTGTAACTCCATTAACTTCAGTAGTTACTCTAAGGATGAATTTGTCCCAATAGTTGATACAATGGCCATATATCCCTTGCCTCCAGACAACGTGGAAGTTCTTCGGCATAACATACAGGGGACTGAAAGTTTGTTTCTACAGATTGTTGTGTGGCAGGGGGGCAGTCAAGGTAGAACATCTGGATGTGAGATGTTCCCTTTTGCAAAACTGTGGCTTTCCCAGAGGCAGTCCCACAGTAGTCCCACAGTCACCTACTCCACCTCATGATCTAGCCCATTGTGTTTTGACAACAGTGATAATTTATTTTGGCTCTAACGTCTGGTTTGATCACAAGCCTTCCAAACCAATATGAAGCTGAACTTTTCAATTAAATCCTTCTGAGCGTCATCAGGCTGTATATAATTTATAGTGTTACAATCAAAATAGCATCCAGCATTTGAAAAGGTTAACCATAATCCCACAACTCAAATAAAAAGAAAGCCAATCTTTTGGTGGTGGCCTTCCCTGCTTTTTCCTAATTATAGACCCTAAATGGACCTTTCAAAGGCTGGCAATAATCTGATATAACACCCTTTGTAGAGCATTAAAAGGGATCAAAATATTATATTAAAGAATGAAAAAGATAAAAGTAGCAATTACAGTTTAATCTCCCCAGTTACAGACCTTGTATTTGCTTATTTCCACATACAGCACATATTGTCCACAACAACGCTGTTCCCCACGCTGTCACACTAACGATAAATAAAAAGTGCATACAGATGGCATATGGAAGTGGTTTTAAAAGACTTAAGTCTTTCAAATCTTTCATAAAGGATCTAGGGGAGAAAATGGCTCTGCACTGTTTGTGGCTCCTTAAAGAGTCCTTGAAGGAAATGTAATGCAAATTTTATTCCATTTTCTGTGTCACATACTGTGCTCATAATAAGTGAACAAATTATTGATTTTCAATAGGGAAATTATTTAAAACACTTATCTTATGCTTTCTGGATCAGTATTAGCTATAAGCATGTAAAGATGACATTTATTTAAATCCTGTAGCCTGTTATGTCAGAGAAGCAACTGCTGAGTGTGCAGTACCAGAGTAGTGTCATTTAATACAGCCGCCCAAGTACATTTTCTTAAAACAATCAAAGAGAAATATAACATTTTTTAATAAAATGTTATATTCGTGTAGTTTTAAAATGTGTCTTTATTGTTTTTCAGGCCATTAAGTAGAGATTGTATCGCATTGAGCTGTTCTGCCTTCCTGAAGGCAGTCTTGGATCACAATTTCACACTTTGCTGTAGTCTCCATGATCATGACCTCCCACAATAGATACATTTGTATGGAAAAACAGAACTTTCAAACTGCAAAAGAGAGGCTCATGAGCACATCAGAAAGAGCTTCCTCAATGGTTGTCTCCTAGCTCTGGAACTCATTGCTGCAAGTTAGAGTGACCACAAACCTCATCACCTTCAGAATTACATATGCAACTCACTCCTTCAGCCACAGTATTTATTAAAAAACCAAAATGTACCAAAAAAAAGAGAGAGATCCATTATTTCTAGGATCTGTAAGATGCTCATCTACCACAGCTGATAAATATCATACAAATGTCTATCTTATGTAACATACTACTGACTTGTGACCCTATTACTGCCCTCTACTGGATATGAAATGTGAAGCCTACACATGTAGGCATATCCAATTTCCTTCTGATGCCTAGCCATTTAGTATCTCAGGCTATGTCTACAGTATTGACCTATGCTATGCAACTCCAGCTCTACGTGAATAGTGTCGCTGGAGTCGACGTACCTTAGATCGAGTTACCGTGGGATCTACGCTGCGGGGGGTCGAAGGGAGAAACTCTCCTATCAACTTACCTTACTCTTCTCATCGGGGATAGAGTACAGGGGTCCTCATTAGACCCACTAAATCGACCGCAAATGGATCAATCTCAGAGCGTTGATCCCGGCTGTAGTGTAGATGTAGCCTCAGGGTGCTCCCATGCATCACCTCAGTGGCAAGTCCAAATAGAATGGAGAGATGTCTTTCAAGCAAACAAAGAAGTGTTTATTCTTTCTTTATTGTAGTACAGGAGCGCCCAGAGGCCCCATTCAGGATGAGGCCCCAATTTTCTGTGCTCTGTATGCGCACACATTCATACCCAGACAGTTTACAATCTAATCAATTTATGTATTCTACCAAAAAGCCTTCAAAACTGTGGGTGTTACAAAAAGACAAGACATAAAGAGGTATATAACAAAGTAGACACCGTTCCTCAGTCCATAGTCCATCCCAATACATTCCACACATTAATTATGGGACTACTCACATACTTAAAGTGAGAGACAAGGTAAATGAGGTAATATATTGTAGTGGACCAAATTCTGGTTTTGAGTGAGACAAGCTTTAAAGCTTACAAAGAGCTCTTCTTCAGCTCTGGGGGAAAGCGAGGCAGGTGCTAAAGTATCTTGATAAAATGGGGCCAAGAATTACTGGACAGATGGGATTCCTAAAAGTACAATCACTAGAAATGGTCCTTTGGGGATAACATGACATTATAATTTAGCCCCAAATTAACTTGCTCCTGAAACATCACTGTTTCTGACACTTCTAAATGTACTGGTACCTGGCGTAATCATTATTTCTCTAAATTTGCTATTTGAGGTGTCTCTCTGACAAGCCAGACAGTTTGGGATTTCATTAGATGCCACTATCTATCTTAAACTGCTTTGTGTCAATGCTACCTAATCTTTATTAAAAGGAAGTCAGGGGAATAGAAAGATATAAAGATGAATGTAAGATACAAATGTTCAATATAGTGGGAAGAGCAATTTTTCCCCCCTGCTGATAACTCTTTTATTTGTTTCTGGTCCAAGTTAGCTTTTATTAAATGGAAGGAATGAGTGGAATTCACATGTTATTGCTTTTTAAAAAGTAGATTTTTTTAAAAGTATGCTTGCTTAAAAAACAAAACCCAACATCACAGTTACAGAAGTCCCCTACTGGTGGGACGTTCACAGTCAGTAATAAATAAGGCATAGTGGAGTTTTCCTGAACACAATAGAATTTCTTCCTAATGATTGAATTATCATCTGTATTTCATGTTTTAAGAAATAACTTTTGTTCTTTGTTGAGTGCTCAATGTCATCTTCCCTTTTGTCAAAAAGTAAATTAAATAGCTCAAAGGAGCTTTGTGCAGAAGTGTGTGCTCCTTTATTCTGCCCCAGAATGCTGAGAATACAGATAGCCTCCTTTCTTTGCAACAGCAAGTGTTATAGCTCTAACAAGAACATAAGGCTAGCTGTGAGCAAAGACAAAATGCAAATAATATGGCTAAGGGCCCGGCTGGGAATAACTAGCACAAGTGTGATCTATTATTACCATGCATTCGAAGCTTTGTTGAAGTGATTTCAGATTCCAAGATATTTATTTTTGGGGTTGATCTGATGAAGTTGAAAAAATAAAACAAATTTTTGCTCCCTGTTTGCTACTGCAGTATTGAGCAAGTGACTTATAAGCCAGCTCCTTCCTGCATTTCTCAAAGACTAATTTAAACTGTTTATCAATAGAAACTACAAAAGAAGGGTTTATACTAATTGGATAAGACATTAATATCTTCTAACTCCACAAATAACAGGATCCTTAATTATGAAACAATTATTCATTGCAGTCTTTCTGTGTTCTCCATTTGAGAAACATGACAAGATGTAAACTCTGAAATATAAATGGGAAAGTATGCAATTTTGTGCTTGTCTACTGTTTATTTATGATGGGTCTTTGTTTTTATCTAATGACTATGGATACAAATTTTAAAAAAATCTTAAGTACCATTTTCAAAGCTGTTTTACACAATTGGGGCCAGATTTTCAAAGGTATTTTGGAACCTAGAGATAGAGGTGTATGTGCCAAATTCTACCTCGATATAACGCTGTCCTCGGGAACCAAAAAATCTTACCACATTATAGGTGAAACCGTGTTATATTGAACTTGCTTTGATCCACCGGAGTGCACAGCACCGCCCTCCCGGAGCACTGCTTTACTGCGTTATATCCGAATTTGTGTTATATCGGGTAGCGTTATATTGAGGTAGAGGTGTAGTGGTATTTTCAAAAAGCACCTAAATACCTTTGAGGATCTGGACCTTAGTGAAGCTGCTCTGTAGCTACTGCCACATCTTCAGAACTGCAGTAGCTGCTCAGTCCTTTACCCATGGGGATTTGGTACATGGATTTGGGGAGTTTTGAATTCACTGACTACATTTCTCACCTCCTCTCCGCCTCCCATCTCACCACTAAAGGGAATGGAATTCTTGGGGCAGCACAAAGTGGAACAGACTTCCCATACTGGTTTTCTGCACCCTGCATTCAGCCCGGCTCAGCAGAACCAAACAGATTCCACTACCTTTCCAGCTGCATAGACTTGTGGATGCAGCAGGTTGGAGGGCAGAAATAGTCCAATAATACCTAAATAAATATTACTCTGTAAAATATGATAGTATGAGCAATTCTAGGAGTAGCCCCACTTGCCTTAATGATATTATGAGCTGAGGGAAAAGTCATCGCTTTTGTAGGAAAACTCTTGAAAGGAACATGGAACTGCATATTTTGACTTTCCCTAACAAACTCCCAAATAACTGACAGAGCATGGCCATTCTAATGCACAAATATGCTAAGAGCCACAGGTGCCTTTGCCTTATTCCCAAGACCTCCTGCTCTCCAAGGATGGCTCCCAAGGCAATGGGTCTGTGTCAATTCTTTCTTGCCCCCCATAGGCAAAAACCTTTTCTGAGCAGGGGCCATTGTTGTTGTACTTGGTATTGGAAGGATGAAAGGCATATCGAATAGTGTTGACAGGGTGTGCTTGGCTATGATATTTCCTCAATGAGAAATACCTGGAGTGTCACATTGATAAACTTTCTTCCTGTAACACTTCCGGATTTACTGAATTATGCTGACTATTATACAAACATGGCCTGGAGGACAATTAACAGTGTCTAAGGGGCCACATTTTAAACAAATCTATCAGAAAGAGTGTGACAAACATGGCATGACATACCTCTGTATGGTGTCATACGCCCAATGGATGAAGAATCCACAGAACTCAGTCATGCCTGGCTACCTTTCAGGACTAAAAAAAGGTCTGATAGGTACCATTCAGTACAGTAAAGCCCACTTACTGCAATCATGGTTTAGTAAGGACGCTACATTCTGTGATCCAACCCCTCAGAACCAGTGCTATTATATATTAAGTGATAATCTAAATTATAACTGCTACCTTGATTGCTTCAAACTCTGATTACAGGTTGCACTATCAAAAATCAGTGATACAGGTGCTAAATTATCATTATAATGGGCTCTCAGTGCAGAGAGACAGCTCAAAATATCTTTCAGTAACTGCTCCATTTTCATAAAATTTTTGGAGATCCTTTAGTATGAATGTGTGAGATTTTTCCTCTTTCACAAAAATCAGGGGCAACTGGTGACCTCCTCTCTTTGCATTAGTCTACAGTAAACCAAATATTGTTGAGATTAACCAAATAATTACCATAGTCATTATAGAAATACAGAGCTGCTCTGGAATAGACCGAGGTAACATGAGTTACATTTAAAAATAAAGACAGACCTACTATTGCCAGACAATCATATTTTTCCTCTAAAATTAATTAGCTGATCCCTCAAATTCACTTGAAATATTTGTTAAATGCTGCAGAATTCTGGAATAAAATTTTGTGGAAGTTTAACAATGCAGTCTTAGTTTCCTCTCCCCACTTACTTAAACAGCTACCTAGAGGGATTGTTATTCACCAGGGGATTTGATCAGAAAATGTAAGTGGCAGACTCAGTTTACTCGTGATAACAAACTGAGATACCAAAATAAGATACCACATCCCCATAAAATTGTGTATCCTTTTCTCTTTTGCATACTTTGATCACCAGTTAAATACTTAATGATATTTACATGGCAGTCATTAGGCTTCAGAGTTAACATTCCATTGCGGTAAATGGGAACAGTTTACCCCAACAATGTTTTTGTTTTAGATTTAGGCAGAGATTACCACATTGGCTACACCTAGTTCAAGTCTGGAAGGTTTTGTTTGCAACCATAAGGGCTAGAGATTTATATTTTTTAACTCAGTGCTTAGATTGTGAAACACAAGACGGCAGACACTGACGAAGAGTGCCACTTTGTTAGGTTGCAGGAATCTGGCCCAATTTAAGCCATGACAATCACCTTTGAAATATTATTTCAAACTGAACAATCAAGCTGGTCTGCTTACTGTAGCCTGAGCAGACACATAATAAGGACACTGGCAAAACTCCCATGGACTTTAACAAGACCAGGATTGGACCCCTATTTCTTATTGACTGACACTGATATTTTATCAGAGCACATGTAAAATTCATATTTTCTCTTTAAGTATTAGTGCTTTGCACAAATAGATCATTTAGATTTTTCAGCAAATAGAAATCAGCATGGAAACTCGATTGAAACACCCATGCCATGGTGCTGAGGGGCCTTCACTGTAATAGTTTTTTCATCCTAACCATGAAGCCATTTATCTCTACCTTGTTCTCATGTAGTAAGCAATGTACAAATTGGACAAATGCAAGCATAATAGTTTTTAATAATATTATAATAAATTTGCACGCTTGCACTGAAGGATGCCCCGCTGCTTATTTTTAGTGGTGAAATGACAAGTCCTTGTATTAGCCCCGTGACAAGGTGGTGTGAGAAGGCCTCTTTCATTTTGCAGTAGGGGGGCAGAAAAATGAGGATGTTGCTCTCTGTGGAAATGTTTATCCCATTTAAGCTTGTTTTCATTGAGGTCATTTCAATTTGTTGAAATAGCTCATAATACGCAAAGCAAGACAGACTCAACAAGGGAAAGAAAGAAGATTAAGAAGAAAGAGAAGAAAGGGATTACTTAAAGAGGATATTCTGTGGCGAGGAGGAAGCTTTGAGCCTTGTAAAATCTGCAGCTTGATTTACAACATTACACAGTACACTGATGTACAGCACTTGCTGATGTGAAAATATTGGCACCATCGAGGTTACTTGCCATTGGTACTTTCTAGACCTCACAGGATGACAACCAGTAACATTTCTCATTCGGGTCTTTTCAGAATACTAACCAAAGTAATTGAAACTTTAATTAAAGAACATTAAAATACATCTTTCCTTTTAATAGGCAGCACCTGCAACACATGAAAATGATTTGTTTGGATTGCTAGATTTTCTAATGTTACAGAAGCAATTGACTGCACCCATATGCCCATTAAACGCATCTCCTGATGAACAAATACATAGGATTTGCAAGATGATTCATTCATGAAAAAGGATGAAAAATGAGTCATCCCTTGAAAAAGAAAATTGTTTGTAATATCCAACAGAGCATTATAAACACAATTTAACCATCTCTTTTGAGATCTACATCATGGCTGGACAAGATAATTAGGAATGGGGATTTCATATTTTTGGCTCTCAGAATATTTAGCATAAAATTATTTTGTAAAAATTACCTTAATGACATATCTAGATTGTACTTTATCTTGAACGGAATACCATAAATTGCATTCTTCCATTTCTGTGAGGATATGGCTATGCCACAAATATCTAAAATTATTACAGCCAGCCTCTTAACCTGCAGAAATAAAATACAATGTTCACTATTCTTATTCTGTTATAAAGAAAACTATGGGGTTTATTCCACAAATATAGATCTAAATCTATCTAGTGTCATAAAAATATATAGCCCTTGGAAACAACTGTTACAATATATGCCTAAGACTGCTTCAAACATAAGGGCACGGTTAATGTTAAGGACAACATAAGACTTCAAAAAAAGAGACAAACAGAAATAATACTATGTTGCAATTTATATAGCAACTATTATCCAAGGAGCTCAAAATGCACTACAAACAATAATTAAGCCTTTCAAAATAGCCCTGTGAAGTAAAAAATTACAATTACACCCATTTTACAGATGAGTAAACTGAGGCACAGAAACATTAATTAATTTGCCCAAGGTCATGCAGCAGATTAGTGATGGATCCAGGGTTGGAATCCAGGAGTTCTGACTCCCAGGACCTGGCTCTACCAGATAATCACACTGCTTGTGAGGATTTCTGATTTCTTTCATTAAATTATGCATTGCTGGTTACAAGGTTAGTATTTTTTCTCAATTAGATTTTTAAAAAAAAAACTCCTCAAAGCCAATTACTGTAAAATTCTATTTTAAAAAAAGTTAGAGAACTATAAAACCTATTTCTAAAAAGAAATTACACCATACTGCTGTGCTCCCCCCGTAATAAATTACCAATATAACACACAATGATAAGAGTCAGAGTCTCTCACATAATTTCCAGTTTTAAAAATATTTTTGTAGGTTATCCAGACACTTGAGATCCAAGATGGCAATTTCAGTGTGTCAGTATGGTGTTGGAGAAAGAGAGAAAGTTTTTTTTTTCTCCCCCTTTCTCTCTATTCGGAGGAACTGACTTCTCATTGTTCACCCCCCAGCTAAGAGGCTGATTTTTAGAATCACTGCTCAAAGGAGAGGTGTTTGTCTTTGTTCCACACAATGTTCCATGAATGCTGGTTCACTGTTCACAGCAAGTGGGAAAGATTAGAAATTGATCCTGTAGATCAACAACTGGTACTCAGTTGTTGCAATAATCCCTTCAGTCTGCTGCTTTCTATGATCAGCTGGCTCACTCTTCCAAGGATAGTCATTGGACTTATGCTGAAATGTCAGAACGAACAGTACAGGCTAAAGTCAGATATAATGCAAGCCGGCACTGTGTAAGCTCCCAACACAAGCCTGCCAACGTGACTTACTTCTGATTTGTAAAAGACCTTCGATTCCAGCTCCTTTTCTCTTGAGCAGTGATTGCCAGTCATGCTGGATTACACCATAGAAGAATCTCAACATAAAGCATAAAAATCTGTATTCAGTTTCTCGCCGATGACCTTCTGTTCCTATGAGGGTCTTAGTACTGATGTCCTTTTTGCTCACCATGATAACTTCATCACCAATGAATCTGTTGCTTGTAACAGATGTTCTTGTTTGGGCTCAGGTTGAAGGACCTGATACAGTGAAGATAGAGATGTTCTTTACCACAACCACTTCTGCTAACTAAGAACTGAATCCTGGGTACCTTATTTATGCAGGTAGTCCAGGAGGATTATTTGTGTAAAGTCAGCGGAATCAGAGACTAAATGGGCATCAATACCAGAATATCAATGACATACATAACAAGCTGATATGATTACTATGCTATCTTGGTGAAATCTACCCCGGGGCCTGTATGGACACTCCACAGAAGGCGGTAATTCAAGACTAATGTAGGTTGGAAGGGATGTTTAGAATTTTTCATGGGCTCTGTGCACTTGCATGAATTTCACTGATATACGATAAGTGCAATATTTATACATGCCATGAAGAGCAAAAACAGACTAATCTAGCTGAACGAAAGTTTTGGCTTTATAAAATCAAAATGCTGTGGCTTTCCGTCTCTTGCTGGATAGCTTGTGGCTTTATAGAGCACGACATATGGTTCTAGAAATTCCATGAGCCACTGTAGCTTGCAAGTAAAAAGCACTAAAATGAATAAAAGATGTAAGGCTAGTAAAAGAGCAGCCAGCCTATATACTGTGCCCATTCTTAAACTCTGGTATTGTCTGAACCCATGTTATAAGAGAAATACACCTCTACCTCGATATAACGCTGTCCTCGGGAGCCAAAAAAAATCTTACCATGTTATAGATGAAACCGCGTTATATCAAACTTGCTTTGATCTGCCAGAGTGTGTAGCCCCGCCCCGCCGGAGCGCTGCTTTACCACGTTATATCCGAATTCGTGTTATATCGGGTCACGTTATATCGGGGTAGAGGTGTACATTAAAAGGAATTAATATATATGTGAAACTCAAATACAGCACTGGATTTACAGGGCTGGACTCCACCCATGGGTGCCTATGTGCAATTCTCTGTTGACTTTCATAGGGCTCTGTACAGGTATAACTGAAAGAAGAGTTTGGCCAAAGTACAAAAGGCCTGATCCTACATCTCTGAAGTTTTGCCATTGACTTGAATGGGTGCAGCAGCAAGTCCTAAATGAATTAACCAGGGTTATGTAAAGACCTACAAAATCAACACAGCTATTGTGGTTCCATTTGTACTATGCATCTAATGAGACATCCACCTTGACTCTCACCCTGACAGCTGTTTTCCAATACTACCTGTTTTCTATGAATAGGTGATTAAGTCTTTTTCTGTGATGAGCCACTGTCCCTTGACATCCATCTAATTTCATATAATCCCCACCCTCCTCTTTAAAACCTTATATTCTTTTTTTTCAAAGATTTTTTTTCAGTATCGTTACAGTTCACCCCATATTATTACCTTTCTTCTACCCCATTTCCTTTTATTATTGCACTCTGCCATCTAAACTGGTTTATTTTGTATGCATTTTACTTTTTATTATAACATTCTTGTATTTTATATTGTTTTTATGAGGACGAACAGTGGCTAAGGGCTTGGCCGGGGAGAAGATTGCTTTATAAAGATCACTAATTAATTAATTATTACCTGCTAAAGAAATACTTTATCAGTGCACTAATGCCAGAAGCATGTAAGGTCTCTTTCTGCGTCTAGTGCAGAAAATGTTCCAGTTTATTTCTCTCTGTACTGCTGATACTTTGTATTTCTGCAGCCAGTTTACACAGTTTTACTCTATATGAAAAATATTAATATTGCATGATTTCTAGCTCATCACCTGCAAGAAAAATGTTAAACAAATAGTCTGTGTCCCTGTAACAATGATATACTAGTTTACAACCCATGTCAACAAACAGCACCTAAATCCAGCACTAATGTATTCCTAAAGGCTGAATGTCAGAGCTAGAATGCAGACCTGGTCTTCCATTCCACAAAGCAAGTGTTTTTAAAGCATTTCTTGCATTCTTTTTGACATACTATTTTTTTAAATAAAAGCCTGAATATTTTGTAATGTTAATTAAAAGTAATAGACAAGATAGCAATCCAATGATTAAAGACTGTGGTCATACTTTTGACTAGTTGATATTGTCCCTCCAATTAATACTGTGTCATGTTTTCATGCTTCATGTGTCCAACTGCTGTGCAGGGTAGCCTTCATCCATTCCCCCAATGTCCCAAAGGGATTAATGATTTTGGTTTCAGTCCATTCTGGATGATAGTTTTCTGAAGTCAAAGGGCATTTTCTTCTTGGAACATTAAGTATTATTTCAGCTCTGTGTTAAGCAAGGCATGAGGGCGTCTGTCATTTGACTGAAATGATATGACATTTGTGGGGGGGAGGAGTGAAATTCAACAGGCAGAAAAGTCTTAAACAGATTGGAGAAATCAGTCTAATTTCATTTGGAGATTAGCAGGTGCAGGATGTCAGGTATTGTCACCTACACATTGATAGCAGTTTTAATACATCTATTAACAGTAAGTAATACTGGCTAGTGCTGATTGCCCGAGAGGGCATCACCGTCTTTATGGAGCTAGAGAATTGGGGATTTGCATTAAGATATGGCACCTCTCTCTCTGCCCAAGAACTGCAGCATGCCAAAGACTACATGGGACATTAGCAACTAGGGAAGGAATTCCTACTGTGACAGGGAACGGGCTTACCGGTGGCCTTACCTAGTGGTTAGGTCACTGGGCCTCTGCTCTCCCTCTCATCTCTGGTACCTCTTGCCAGCAATCCCTTCAACACCGTGAAGCCCACCTCTTTGTAGTCAGCAATTTGGCCCTCCAGCTGGGTCACCAGCTCAGTTCACCCCCCTTCTGGGGTAGCAGAGTTCAAAGACAAATATAGAGTCCCATGTCTTCACAACAGGGAAGGCCTTAAGTCTACCTCCTGACCTTTGTAGACAGCTCGCCCTTGCCTTGGGGCTTTCAGTGTCTCTAATCTCTCCTTACTTCTGAGATGGGGATTGTGGAAAAGAGGTTTATGCCTCCTCTGTAACAAGGGTGGTTGGTAGGGGAGTCTGGGCCCTCGCACTCCACCGGCTCCGACCCAGGGCCCTATGAGAGGCAACAATATCAAGCACCCTGAAGTGCCTCAAGACTGCTTCCCTGGGCCATTTCCTATCATTCACCTCCCCCCAGTCTCACAGTCCAACATAAAAGGGCAAAAGAAAATAACTGAACCTTCAAACCAGCTGGGCTCAACTGGTAGCCTCTCCCTGGCAGCAAAGGCCTCTGCAGTAACCTTGTTCATGAGCTCTCAGGATAGGTCTGTCCTCCTACCCTGTCTGCCTCCTTTTGAGCTGCCTGGCTCCCTTTAAAACTCCTCCTCCATCTAGAACAGGCTTTGGAAGAGTGCAGGGAGCAGAGTCATCTGGGTCCAGAACGGCTCCTTAAGCCATTCAGTTCTAGTGTAGGTTTATACACCCCCTCACAAATAATAAATACTGAATTTTACAAATGTCAAAGGTATCCAGGTTCTTACACTGCCTCTCCTCGCCCTCCTTCAGACTCCTCCTTGCGTTTCCTGTCATCTCTCAGGTCTTCTACAACCTTCTGTTGATCTTCCTCATATCTTCTCCATGACTGCTGACAATCTTGTTCCCTGTCTTCATCTTGGCTCCCTCCCTACAAACCACTTGTGGTTTCTAGCTCCCTCCCATCCATCCTGATGCCATTCCAGTCAAATGTGTTCTCTTCAAGGAGTGAGCAACATAAGATTTGAATGGAGAAGCACCAGGGGCCTCTTCACAGATACTTTCAGAAGCAAGATCCTTCCCAGTACCTCACCAAGTTATTTGTAAGGAAGGGCGCAGTGTGGTAAAGGAGTAGAGCCATATGGACATCTCAGAGGCATTACAGGAAGGGAGGATGAAAATCTCAGGCCTGGTTTACACTAAAAAATTAAGTCATCTTAAGTACATTGCTCAGGGGTGTGAAAAATCCACACCCAAGTGCTGTAATTAAGATGACCTAACCCCCAGTGTAGGCAGTGCCAGGTCGACAGAAGACCTAACTACTGCCTGTCTAGGAGGTGGATTACCGACACCAACTGGAGAACCTCTCCCATCAGCATAGATAATGTCTACACTGAAGTGTTTCAGTGGTGAAGACAAGTCATTAGGAAAGGAGTGTTGTAGCCATCAGCCAACATGAAACTAAAACTGAAGCCTTGGACTAAAACTGAATACAACCCCAAATATGAGGGCCTATATACAATCACTCTTAGCAGCCAGTAAGGAGAACACTTTTCTGGAAATGGTTTACATGGTAGCCACCAAGGCTTAAATTCAGCCAGAGCTGTCTGGAATGGAGCTCCGGTAAATATTTTTAAACCAGTGGGGCTGAAGCCCGGAGACCTGGTGCGCTCTCCGAGGCTGAAGTCCGAGACCTCCTGCCTCATAGCTGAAGCTTGGAGCCCCATTTCAGGCAGAGGGTGTGGGGGAATTTAAACCCTGGTGTAATATAACAGTGTAATATTTTCAGTGTGTCAACTTATAATAAAATATAATCCTTTCTCAGCTGCATAAACTTTATTTAAGAAAGATTTAAATGAGCACATGTTCGTTTAGTCAATCTTGCACCTATAATTGGGTTTAACATATGAATAACAGCTTAAACATATGTGCGTCTCTATTTATCATAAACTACAGTACCAGCAGTCAGAACTAGCTTAGACTGCTATACAGCAATGAAAGATATCTTTGCATACATATATGCAAATGAACACAGCACTTACACAAATGCACTCACACTTCTATCTGCAGTGTTGTCAACTCTCACAATTTCATTGCAAGTCTTGCAACATTCCCTGGGTTTTTTATACTCACAACTCCTGGAGTATTACATTTACAAGGGATTCCCAGCTTCCATTTAAAATACAAATACATTCTAGCCCTCCTGGATGGAGAAAAGTATCTGGAAAATGTGATCCAAGCACACCCTAAAGGCTCAGAAACCAAAAAGAAAAGAAAAGAACCCCAAATATATTATTTAAAAAAAAGTCATGATTCTTAAGACAATCTAATGATTTGGGGGGCCTGACACATGAATTGTGAATGTTTGGGGTTGGCAATACTATGTCTGCTTCTAGTAACTATAATATCACACAGTTAAAAAGAAAGTTATATATTGCTTTGTTGATTTAACAGAAAAAATGCAACAGACAATAGAGTGAGCATTATCAAATGGAGGAACAACATATTTTGTCTTGCTGCGGTTCAGAAAATTCACGATAAAGGAGAAAGGCACCTGGAGGAAGGGGACAAGCAGGGGTACAGGAAGAAGAAAGACATCCGAGGGGAAAGAAACAGTGGAACAAAAACACCCAGAGGGAGAGTCTGGTCCACACAATTCTAGCCATCTCACCAAAATGAAATATCAAAGTAGACTTCTCTTTATACCTTTGCAGCATGCACCCGACATTGCCAGCTCTTAAGGTGGCACTGTCAGGATGGAAATAAAAATCACAGTGCATTGACATACACATATGCACACACACACACACACACTTGGTCCTGTTACCTCTTCCTGTAGCACTAGTCAGCAAACAAAGTGATCTCAGACTTTTGACTCTGGCCAAGATCAGCAATATACATATGTATTATATATATTTTGTGGTCCATAAAAGTATGGTTCTGAATCGCTTCTTACTTACACAGATGTAAAGAAAGAGTTACTCTATTTACTTCAATGGAGTTATGTTGGAGTAAAATATTAATATGAGAGGAGAATCTGGACGTTTGTATTTACTTTCCCCAGCCCTAATTTACAAACACAACTATCTTTCTTTATTTAAACAAATAAGCAAGCAAGGTTTTGTTCTCTGGGATTGGATTCTGGTACGTCATTTTCCCCCTTATACACCGCTACCTCGATATAACGCGACCCGATATAACACAAATTCGGATATAATGTAGTAAAGCAATGCTCCGGGGAGGGGGTGGGGCTGCGCACTCCACTGGATCAAAGCAAGCTCAATATAACGCGGTTTCACCTATAACGCGGTAAGATTTTTTGGCTCCCGAGGACAGCGTTCTATCGAGGTATAGGTGTATATTTGGTAATGGAGCACATTCCTTTATATATTTATATTTCTGAACATAATAAAAACCATCTGGCAGCATTTCTTTTGAAATCAATATCAAAAGTGATCCTGCAAAAAGTCAATATATCCTAGGGAGAGGCATAAAATATGGTTGAAACTGGACTGTGATAATGCTGCTACTAACTCTTCTACATGACACAGTGTTACTGTGGTGATGGCTCCATTAGAAATCAGTAGATAAATAATAGAAATTTCCTAATATGGAAACAAATACATTATACAGTATTTAAAAAAAAAAAAAGAAACAGAAAAAAGGAAATTAAGCAGGGAGCATGAGGTAAACTTTTTAGCTTGAACTGTCAGTTGTTACTATCTATCTATATAAAAAAATAATGGCCCATAGCAGGGATCTTTCCTCCTCTCTTTTTATCAACTCCATTTTAGGCATCTTTGTATGGGAGTTCTATAGAGAGCAGTGCTCTTTCGTGGACTCTGAGAGGGATGAAAGGAAACTGAGGTTTTTACTGGCTTGACACAGAGACCTCGAAGAACTCAGAATAATGACAGAAATGTTGCCCACCGCCAGACATAGATTTGCAAAGGGCAGAATGTGATATAAATTTTGCCTCCCTGCTCACATGCAGAGTCCTGATAAAAATCTGAGTTAAAAGATGTTGCAGCATTTACAAAACAACAAAAGCTTCCAGCCCTTAGAAATGGCTAAAACCGCTATCACCTTTACCCCTAAAGTTACACTAGGTTTCCTCTTTACTCCGTATGTACACATCAATCCCAAGCACACCTGTAGAGATGTCACTCGGTCACCTCAACCCACTCTAGGGGCAGGTCTACACTACGGGGTTAAGTTGACCTAAGTTATGTCAAGTCCAGCTTTGTTATTCACATAACTGGAGTTGATGTAGCTAAGGTCGACTTATTGCAGTGTCTGCACTGTGCTGGGTCAATGGAAGAAACTCTCCCATTGACTTACCTTACGCTTCTTGTTCCAGTGGAATACCGGAGTCAATGGGAGAGCGATCTGTGGTTGATTTAGCGGGTCTTCACTAGACTCACTAAATCGACCCCCGGTGGATCGATTGCCGCAGCATCGATCCACAGTAAGTGTAGACATACCCTAGGCTCATGCTCACCAGTGCCTCCGTTTCCCCTCTTGAACTCCTCAATTATCCACAAAAGCTTTCTTGTGTTTAATAATACCCCTTCTTGTGGCCTGGTTTACATGAAGTGGAAAAGAAAACACAAAACTTCCAGGTGAGGCTTTTCTTTCCACTGATTTGTTCTCTGCACTCGAGCCTTTCTAGCTGGTATAGGCACTCTGAACTCGACAGGCATTCTCCTCTCTCCTGGCTCCACAGGCCTCTCTCTTCTATACCTCAGAGGCCTGATTTTAACCACATCACCTGCCTGTCATGTGGCATTACTCATTCTCTCCACCTAGGAGGTGAGTTAAACATGTCACAGATGGGGCTGGGACACATCTCCCTTTAAAGAGGCCAGCCACTCTGACTGGAGACAAAAATAGACTGATTGTTTTCTTCTTCTGGTCTCTTATTTTGCTTTCTCCCTATTTACTGCATCTTTCAGATACCAAGATTTCTATTTTTACTGAAGAAATTAAAAAAAGTCACATGAATAAGTAAACATCAATGCTACTTACAAATTAAAGATTTGAACATACCAGTACACTCACTAAAGCAAAATGAAAATCAGTTTAAGCTATGAATATCAGTAAATGCTTAGGACAATAAAGAATGTGGCAAGTGTATTATGTAATTGAGATGAAAGTACTAAAAATCCTTATGCATTTTTCTGAAAAAAGAAATAAATAGGCTCAGATTCTCTGGTGTGCCCAGTTTCCATTAGCTGCAGAAGGCCATCAGGTAGTCAACTGGAGTTCCCTGACTCTCTGATTAGTTCTACATCAGTTGTGTGTCTGTCTGACTTTAAAGCAACCTCAAGACTGCTTTAAATTTTGTCAGCTGTAATGGTCCCAAAGGACCATATTTTTCTTAGGCCACATCTTCTTCCTGCTATTTTCTGGCCCCAACATCACCCCAGAGCTGCAATGAGGAAGGTGGTGTAGGTACTACACCAACACTGTACCTGCTTGAGATCACCAGATACCAGGAGAATCTCCAGCCAAGATGATATTTGTGGCTCCTCCATTTCTGCTACTTGAAAATCTCAAAAAGGAAGGGAATCTGGCTTTGTGCTAATAAGCATCCAAGTATTTTTTTTAAATACCTCTATTAAAAAAATGTATTTTGTTTATTTTTAAATGGGCTTTTTAGAATTTTGGAGGTCAAATCTTTTTATTTAGGTCCAAACCATCCCTTCTGTCTATGACTTGTGGATCCCATTTTGGAGGAGATGTGGAAATAGAGAGTGCTTCCTTTATTCCATAATTCTTCCCCTTCTCCAGACCTTATAGAAATCCCTTTCTGGGATGGGGGAGCAACATAGGGGGAGGGAACAGGCAGCATCCATATGTTGTCCCCACAGCATCCCTATATATACAGACAGCCAATATTGCAGGAATCAGAATTAAGTCGGGCATGTGCGCGCGCACACACACACACACACACACACACACACACAGAGGCCATGTTCTAGAATCTCCTGCAAAGACATTTGGGGTAGTGCAATTCCAATAAATGCTTCTGCCATGGAGCCAACAGGACACAGAGACAGTTGGAGCATGAACATTCTGTGACCTCTGGCTGATACCCCAAACTCTACAGGTTTTGTGAGTCAAAGCCTTGGTCAGTTTTTTTCCCCTTTTGGGGAGTTGGGAGGAGCTGAAAGGGGAGATGGATAAAGACAATCTAGCCCATTCTCATAATACATTGATTCAGAGGAAACCCCACAAGGGGAATGTTGCTGTTTCCTATCGCCAACACAGGCCATCTGTGCCTTTATTTATTTATGGACATTTCTGTAGCAATCATCACTCTCTAGTATCTGAATGAATTGTTTTATCTATAGCAACAGTTCTCAAAATTTCCCATAGCGTAGACCACAAACTAACAGAGAGATAGTCTAAAGGACTCTTCCCCTCCCATTTTTGATTGGATAGCATCTTGGGGCATCTACAGCAATTGTTTACATAGAAAAGTCACGGTAGGAAAATATTTATGTATATTTACCTCTCTTTTGTGTAATAAGTGTTTTGTCATTATGGAAAAAAGTTAATCATACTGACTAGTTTTGCTTATCATTTAATCTCTTCTTTCCTTCTATTCTTTTCCTCTCTATTTCTTTGTGTCCCCTGCTCTACCTGGTCCCATTTCTTCCCTCTAATTCCTCAAACATCTTTCTTCTCTCACCTTCTTTAGGCAGCCCCCTCTCATGGAGGAAGTAAGGCTGGCCCTGCCTCCTCCTCCTCGAAAAGTTATCCAACAATCCAGGCACTTCTTTGCAATGAACAGCCTGGATGCCTGTATTTGAGGGAGGGAGTGACGGGCAGCTCTCTGTGCAAATACTTTATGGACCACAGTTTCTAGACCACTGCTCTGTAGTGTTTATGGTGCTGATCCTCATATTTTCAGAGAAATGAGGGCATTGGAGGACCAAACCTGCCATCTTCACTCAAGGAAAACTCATTTTCAATGGGAATTTTAGATGTGGAGGCAGTGCAGGACCTGGCTGATGAGGAGTCAGTTTCTGCATTCAGGCACAGAGCCTATTCCCCGTGTACCAGTAGCATTGTCAACCCTCCTGAAAATGAAGAGATTAGCTTGAAAAAAATCAGGAAATTTTAAAATAACACCTTTTCATTTTGTCTTTTTATTTCCCTTTTGGTGCTGAGTGAGTAGGTTTTATGCTTTCAAGCTCTTCTCCACAAGCTTGGAGGCAAGAAATTTAATATTTTATTTAGATAAAAGCTGAGATTCTATGGTAATAACCTGATTCCAGAAGCTAGAGCTTAAAAATATGCACCATAAATATAATGAGAATCACAATAAAATCATGCAAGCTAGTAGCACTGTTATGTGTGAGGGTAGAACTGGGCCCTAAAAAAGAAATGTAGGGTGGTACAAAAGAATTCCTGCAACTTTGTGTCACTTAAAAGGAGTTAACATTACATATGACAAGCTACAAGTACTATAGGAGCAGTATATAATTGCACTTAAGAACCAGAGTCTGGTACTTCTTATTCAGGCAAACTGCCCAATGACTTCAGTGGCAATTTTGCCAAATGACTGTAGGATAGGTCTTACTAATAGAGATTTAGTACCAACTGAAGAGGTCCCAGGAACTCAGGAAAAACCCCCATAAAGGAATAATAAATACATTTCACAGATAATTAAAGAAAAAAAAAATATGTTAAAGCAGCTATTATACAGAGATCAATATTTGCAGAATCCCTCTATTGAATGCTCACAAAGGCTGTATTTATGACTACAGATGTGCTCATAACAACAAACCTCTATTCAAAGATTACATTTGTATTTGTATATGCTGAAAGACCTCGGGTATTCACATGGCTCTTCTCTGTTTAATTTAATTATATAAGGGGAGCCAGGGAACAATAAATTGTTGATCATTTTCCATTCAAAGAGGAGCGCTTTTCCATAGTCACTGTATACCAGACTCATTTGTAGCCCTTCCCACTCATTTGGCAGAGTAATGTATTCCATGTTCTGGGAATTATCTATTTAGTGGCTATGATCATAGGATTGCATATGTCAGGCTGAAGTTAATGGGCCAAAATCTGCCCTCAGTTACAGTCTTGCAACTCCACTGAAGTCAAGGAGGATTCAACGATGTCAGTAAGAAAAGATTTTGGTCTAATGTGTTTGTCATATTGGTCAATAACATTAAGAACCCCCTCCCATCAGCCATTTCTATTGCTTATTTCAATGTGTATAGTCTCCAGATACTGATTGCCTCTTCTGCATGTGAATGCAGTAGGGAGGTCAGAAAGGGTACAGACAGGCTCTTTTCCCCTCTCCCTCCAGCACACCTGCTCAGGAGCCAGACCCAATCCAAACCTACCTGTCCCTTTAGTGATTGTCATGAGGCCTGGTTAGTACATCTGCCAAGGCTCCAGAGCCACAAAAGGGTCAGTCAGTTAGGCTTGAAATATGGCCTGGGTTTCCCTTGTGTGCCATTTGGCAGTAGGCACTGGGGACATGGATGTTATACATTTCCAAACCAGCAGTGAAGACTGCTGCTTGCTTTGCCCCACATGAAGCTACAATCTTGCTCACCAAATTCAGTAATGTACCACACAGATAGGCCCACAAATAGCTTGCATGGAGTTACAAGCCACATGTGTCCTAAGCGCACACGGTCTTGGAGTACAGAAGACATCACTTGTATGGTGTATTGCATCATCAGTATTCTCTGCAACATGGGTAACTATGCTTCTTTCCCATAGGAAGAACTGAAATGGAGACTGATTATTATGATTCATACATTCAGTCACAGATTTTAAGGCCAGAAGTCATCATCTAGTCTGACCTGCTATGTGACAGACTATTGAATTTCACCCAGTTACAGCCATGTCATAGAATATCAGGGTTGGAAGGGACCTCAGGAGGCCATCTAGTCCAACCCCTGCTAAAAGCAGGGCCACTCCCCAGACAGATTTTTACCCCAGTTCCCTAAATGGCCCCCTCAAAGATTGAAGTCACAACTGTGGGTTTAGCAGGCTAATGCTCAAACCACTGAGCTAGCCTGCCCCCCCAAGGCCAATTCAGTCAGGGTAGATCTGGTTCACTCCCAATATCATCAATATTATTGGGAGTGGACCAGATCCACCTGACTGAATTGGCCTTGTTAACACTGGTTTTCCACTTGTAAGGTAACTCCCTTCTTTTCATGTGTCAGTATAATTATGCCCGTATCTGTAATTTTCACTCCATGCATCTGAAGAAGTGGGGTTTTTACCCACAAAAGCTTATGCGCAAATAAATCTGTTAGTCGTTAAGGTGCCATTGGATGCCTTTTCTTCCAGGAAGGCATTCAGCGTTTATCGGACAATATTAAAAAAAAAAACCCACAGCTTTTAAAGAAAGAGTACACAGTATTCTCCTGAAGCCTGTGATGTGCTGGCAATGGAGGAGCTGCACCAGGGACTGCCCTGTCTAGGATGACCAGATGTCCCGGTTTTATAGGGACAGTCCCGATATTTGGGGCTTTATCTTATATAGGCACCTATTACTCCCCACCCCCTTTCCCAATTTTTCACATTTGCTGTCCGGCCACCCTAGCCTTGTCTGACTGGTGAGGAACAGCGGGGCCTGGACACCCTGCTGTCACTGCAGGAGCTCTCTGTTACAGTACAGTAGCTCTCTACAGGCAAGGCCCCAGGTATCAGCGTGTTGTCATCTGAATTCTACAAGCATTTCTGGCATCTTATTAGTTCTGACTTTTTTCTAGTGATTCTGGAATGTATCCAGAAGAAAGAGCTGGCCCTCAGTTGCTGCAGGGCAGTAATCACCCTGCTGCAGAGAAAAGAAGATCTCCATGACTTACGGAATTGGAGACCTATTTCCCTTCTCTGCTCCGAGAATAAGATTTTATCCAGAGCCTTAGCCAACTGGTTGAAGGACATCTGGACTCTGATACACCCTGATCAAACATTGTATTCCTAACTGCTGTATGATATATCATTTGGTTTTAATTTGTGATCTTTTTACTGTTAGCAAATTTTGTAATCTGGATGTGGAGCTTGTTTCAATGGACCAGGAAGGCCGTCAATAGAATTAACCCTAGTTAACTTTTGGAATTGGAACAGTGTTCTCTTCTTATATTTCTCTATTGGACCATAACATTTTTAGTATCCTAAAGATTAATGGAGATCTTCGCTGCTGCTTCCCAGTTCACAGAGGCATTCATCAGGGGCGTCCCCTGTCTGGGATGCTGTATGCCAGGGGTCGGCAATCTCTGGCATGCTCGCCAGGGTAAGCACCCTGGCGGGCTGGGCCAGTTTCTTTACCTGCTGCGTCGGCAGGTTCGGCCGATCGCGGCTCCCACTGGCCGCAGTTCGCCATCCCAGGCCAATGGGGGCTGTGGGAAGCGGCACAGGCGATGGATGTGCTGGCCACAGCTTCACGCCACCCCCATTGGCCTGGGACAGTGAACCACGGCCAGTGGGAGCCGTGATCAGCCAAACCTGCCGACGCGGCAGGTAAACAAACTGGCCCGGCCTGCCAGGGTGCTTACCCTGGTGAGCCGCGTGCCAGAGGTTGCCGACCCCTGCTGTATGCTTTTCGTTTGGAGCCATTCCTGCACATTCTCGGAAACCATCTGACTGGCCTTTCTGTGCAAGGGTTGCCAGATGCTTTCCCAGGTCATCTGTCGGCCTATGTAGATGATATCTCAGTTTTTATGAAGTCTGACAGTGATGTGTAGGCACTTTTTGCTTTTTTACAAGTGTATAAACAGGCATTAACTGGGCTAAGTGCAATGCAATCTTACTTGGCTTTTGGCAGTGCAGTGGTCCCCCTTTGTTGCCCCAATAATTATAATAGGGCATTTCTGGAATTAAGGTGTTGAGGGTCTTTTTCAGATGTGAACAATATAGGTTAAAGAACTAGGAAGGGGCTGAGGAGATAATGGAAGGCTGGCGCTGGCTCCTTCCTGGACTCTTTTTGGAGATGGGTTTTGATTGCCAACAATCCTGTGACATCAGCTCAATGGCGTGGCACCAGCTTGTGTATCATTCTGGGCCTTTTGGACAGGAGTCAGAATCATATTAACCATTTTTTAAAATAGTTAATAATGGTTGCACCCTTCTTTGCTGTTCCTGCCATTAGATGAAGGGTGACGTGGACACAATTTAGTCAGCAGGATGTCAAACTTTCACCTCCAGTCTGTTCTGCAATTGTTGTTTTCTGACTTCCCACCAATCTGGAAATACATTGCTTTTTCTCTCCTCTGTGATGCTGCAGAGGTGGAGGGGGAGGAGAGGGGGATAAGAGTTGACTCCCCTATTTTTGTTGGTACATGATCCATTACCTCCATTCTGTAATGGTCTTTCTAATGCCTGGTGACTTCTGTGAAGTATGGGGCCAGATCAGGTGTTTTCTTGGAAGCGTCACTGTTTTTAACCCACTTTTCCCCACTGAAGCTCTCTTGTCCAGAATCCTATTAGCTGCCTTTACTAAGGCTAGGTTGACCAGACTATTCCACCTGATTATTCCTAACTGAAAATCATTGATTGCTGTTCAGACCAGAATCCAATCTGTGTGGTTTTTGGATAAGGCCCTCGCTGAATTCCAGGCAGAGCTCCCTCAGCAGACGATTCAGTATTTGCAGAGATTGCTCTTCTGGGGGGACTCCTGTGTTCCCCTCATTAGCCATCTCTAGTGAGGGGATTGGTGTCCAGGAAGGGTTTGGTAAATGTTCCTTTTGAAACCATTACCAAGAAGCAGCTGTATGGTATGTGTGCCAAGGTGCAGCATTATGCCATCCTCTCTCCTCTCCCTGATACAGCCTGAACAATGCCTCTGTCCCTTGATGACTCTATGTCCTGGTCTGGAGGACAGAGTAAACACCTCCTTTTCCTACAGTGACTTGCAGTGAAGGGTCCTGCACAGCATCATAGCACCCAATCGTTTTATGCATCGTATTACCCCGAGGTGTCTGCTCAGTGCCTCTTCAGTTCAGCATCAGACACGGTATTTCATTTTTTCCTACATTGCCCCCACTTGATTCCTTTTTTTGAAGCATTTTTCAGCTGTTTGTGATTGATTTTCTCCAAGCCCCTGTTTGTTTTTGGAGTGAGATACAGTGCTTGCATTTGGCCAGTTTCCTGCCTGGCTCACTTTTTGCTGGGTCAGGCAAAACTAATTGTTTAGAATTGTTTTGACCATAACAGAATGGCCAGGGATAAAGAGATGTGATGAGCTAGGGCTGTTTCACACACTGATTGTGGCCTGGCTGCAGCTTGATTACTCCTTTTATAAGCTGACTTGTAACCTGGACACTTTTAGGTTGACTTGGTGTGTTAACAATATTTTGAGTGAACCTGGTGATGACAGTGCTTTAGTGATCCATGCTTAATGTTCACTTAAGATGGATTTTACATGCCAAGTCTGTAGGCATCAGCTGAGCACTGATAAATTCATAGCTAGAAGCCAGACCAGCTCACTTATATATTAGTATTGTTCAAAATAGGTGTTAGACTTTTAAGAATGTGTTAGTGTTTATACTCTACAAAATACTTGTAAGTTGCTGCATGCATTAACCTTATTTCTAGTGTTTGTATCCCATGCTACAAGGCAAATGTAAGTTTGCTTTATACTTGTGAACCTAGGTTCCACCACCCATCAAGAACTATCAAAACTAAATGGACCATTTTGGGACAAACACTTTGTTGATTGCCCCCATCCACCAAAGAAGTAGTTACATGCAAGAGTGCTGGTCCCATCTGTTTGAACTCTGAGGGATGGGCACATAAGGATGCTCATAAGAAGCAAAGAGATAACTATTTCTGTTTGGACTCTCACAAGAACTGAAGCTAAGGGTACATCTTCACTACCCCGGATAAATTAATTGCGCGGATCGATATATCGCGTCTTGTTAAGACGTGATATATCGATCCCCAAACACGCTCACCGTCGACTCTGAAACTCCACCAGAGCGAGCGGTGGTAGCGCAGTCGACGGGGGAGCCACGGCCATCGATCCCATGCCATCTGGACCCCAGGTAATTCGATCCAAGATAGCGTAGCTGAAGTTGCGTATCTTGGATCGATCCCCCGCTCCTCCCCCCCCAGTGTAGACCAGCCCAAAGAAATAAAAGTAGATATCTCCAGGGTCAATCTGGGTTAGCCCTAGAAGACATTCAGTGGACAGATTACTATATCTCTGTCACCCTTTGGAACCACAGACTAATTCATTTGTGCATATACGTTTCCTGCTTTAACCTGTAAATAACTTACTTCTTTTCTTAGTCAAAGAAACCATAGTTAGTTTTCTATAGGATTGGCTACAAGCATTGTCTTTGGTGTGAGATGTAAGGCACAAATTGATCTGGGATAAGTAACTGTCCTCTTGGGACTGGGAGAAACCTGAGTATTTTGTGACCTTTCATATAAGTGACCATTTATCACTAAATTTAGCGCTTGCCTAGATGGCAAGATAGACTAAAGGGGGACTGTCTGTAACTCCATGATAAAACTGTTACAGTGCTTCAGTTCACATTTGTTACTGGGTTGGTGAAATCTAATTACAAAACATATCAGTTTGGGGTGTGTGCCCTTCTTTTTTACGGTCTGCCCTGATGTTGGCACTCAGAGTTGTGAGCCACACTAGACAATGTGACACAGACTGTAATTTTATAACATTTTAAATAGTTTTAATGTGAATAAAGGTGTTTTCATGTCATGTCTCTCACTAATGACTTTTCAAGTATTTATCCAGTGTGCAAAAGTTTCAACAACAGAAACTTTAAAAGCCCCACATCAGAATATCCCATGCCCAGTGATTAGAGCACTCACTTGAGAAGTGCAGATATACTTGTTCAACTCCCTTGTTTTCCCCCTTAAGGTAGAGGAGGGACTCGAACCCAGGGTCTTTCACATCCCAGGTGAGTACTCTAACCACTATAGTAAAAGTTAGGAGGGAGGTGGTATGCTTCTGCTGGCTTTTTGGAAGAAGACCATAGGTGGCTAATTCCAGAAGAAGGTTCACAGATGAGTATTGCTAGCAGAACTAGGCATCTTCCTGCAGCTTAGACTTAGGTGCCTAGCTCTGTGAGGTGATGGGGCTTAGTAGCCCCCTCTGGTCAGCATCTTCTATTGTCTAGCTTAGGCAGCTCCTTACCTAGCATAATAGTTTTTGTGAATCTCAATTTAAGGGACCTGTTTCTCCCCATTCACTATTTAGGACTATAGGTGCACCACTCAGGCTTTGCAAGTTGCAGTGATTTCATAGAAGTGAGGCCTGGTGATTCTGAGCATCACACCACCTAACTCCTTTTGTGCATCCAGGACTAAGCTCTTTGGGGTGGGAGCCATGTTTTCCTGTGTATGAGGGTATCACAAAACATCACTTGCTCCACCAGAATACAAATAGAAAACAATACTAATAACAATAGTAACATGCATACTCATGGGGAAAGCTTCTTCTTGCACTCCCCATTCACTCTGCCTGTCCAGTTATGCCAGCCTTAATTCATATCTTTCTTTCACACCTGTCTGAGCCTCTTTACACATTGCTCCCCATGCATGTCCCATCAAGTCTAGATCATCAAGCCACCAACTGCTCTGCATTCAAGCCTTCCTGAACTTTCACTTATTCCATGATAGAGTCATAGAATATCAGGGTAGGAAGAGACCTCAGGAGGTCCTCTAGTCCAACCCCCTGCTCAAAGCAGGACGTATCTCCAGACAGACTTTTGCCCCAGATCCCTAAATGCCCCCCCCCAAGGATTGAACTCACAACACTAGGCTTAGGCGGCCAATGCTCAAACCACTGAGCTATTCCTCTCCTCTCCTCCCCCTTATGATGTTCATATGAAGTGGAGAAAAACCCATAACTCAAAATGAGTGTTTTTTTCCTGGGCTTCTCAATGCATTTCTTCTTTTATTCATATTTAAGACTGAAGGCCTCTGGGACAGGGACTCTCCATTCTGTCTCTCGTGGAGTGCTGAGTACATTATTGATGCATCATGTTCACCATCATAGTGTTACCAGTGAAGTATTCCTCAGTAACATGATCAAGCACTGTTAATGGGCACTTTTTGTAATCTCTGTCCTGCTTAATTCTGGCCACACCCTCCTATTACTCGAGGGGAGTGAGTCCCAGGCAGCTGATACTTACCACATGTTCTGTCATCAGGAAGCACTGAGTAAGATTAGCGAATTTAGCATTTGTCAGGAAATTCTGTATCTTGATGGTGAACTCAAGGGGTGCAGTTATTCAAATGCAATCACAAGGCAGTAGGTTATGACACTTCCAAGGAACATTACATTGTGGAAGACAAACTGAGGGCTAATTATTAACACTGAATTGCATTTAACCTCACTTCATTATAACACCCGACATATTATCTCTTCAAAATCACTCAAGGTAAGCTAAATTGCCCAATGATTGATCACGTAATACCAGACTGTATCTAAAGGGGCAGCAGGAAAGTGGCTGTGAGCCATCCACTTTGATTTTCCAGAGTTTAAATATCAGCTTCCATTTTCTACCAACATCATATGATTTCCTTTTTTTGCACACTGGTTTATTGTCCAATTTATTTAATCATGAAAAAGATAGTGTATGTTGTTGCTTTTACCTTTCCCTTTTATGGCTCTATTAGATAGTGTTTCCTTATTATTTCCCAACAAGAACCAGTCAGATAGCTTTACTAGGTAGCACAACAAGTGTCTGGCATTTTCTCCTAGTGTAACTAGAAAAGACAGAGGATGTTGGCAGAAGTATATCTAAATTTAAAGTAATATAATTGCAACTGAAGATAACAAAGGAAGCAAACTGATGTTAAAAATTTGCTACTGATTATCCTGGCAAAGCATTATGTGAAACTCTGAATGAAGGAAACAGCATAAGAATAAATAGATTTACTGTACCATAGAATAGATCAACTAATCAGACAGGCCAGCATGCTAAAATGATGAAATTATGATAGAAAGCAAAAATGTTTACAGAAAAGAAGAACATGGGAGTAATGATTGGTTCCAGCCACCTGAACATTAACTGGAATCCATGTTAAAGCTCCGATCCAGACTTTCATTATGTGAGTGGGCTTATTGAACTCAATGGGATTACAAACACATTTAAAGTTAAGCATGCGTTTAAGTCTTTGTAGGATCAGGATGTAAATGTAAATGTGTGGCGTGGTCCAGCAATTAGGGTGCTGACGTGGGAGACTCGGATTCAATCCCCTACTCCACTATAGACATCCTGCCTTATGCTGAGCAAGTTTCTTAAGGCCAGACTTCAATGGGGATTTTAGGTGTTGCTTGGCTGAAGGGAACACCGCCTAAATTCCTAGGTGGCCTGCAGCCTAGTGGAATTTTCAGCCCTGTGTTAGGCAGTTCTGTGCCACCTCAGATCCCTTATGAGTTCCTGGGGATAGTTAAAATCCTAAACAAGGGATTTTCAGAAGCCGGCCAGGTGAGATGTGCCAGGAAGAGGAGAGGGGTTTAGGTAGCTGACCTGACGGGCCAGAGATATACAGTTCCTTCTGCTCAGGATCCTGAGATATGAACCCTGTCCTGGAGTTAGGACTTGTCTACACGGCATGGCAATGTGCACTAGCAGGGTATGATTTTGCACACTCATGTGCCAGTGTAGATGTGCTGGCACATACTAAAAGGTTAACACGCAGCAAGGAAATTGTAGGGCACACTAGACAGAGTTTATGTGGGACAGTTAGTGAACAACACATTGGTGTGCTTTAGAAATCACACCCTTTTAGTGTGCACTGCACTCTGAGTACGCTTATGAGGTCGGGGCCTGCTGGCAAGATAGGCACTCCTTTGCCTGGTTTGAGAATCCCACTTTGGGGCTTCTAGGGCTTTGGCTTGAGTTAGGGCTCCAAACAATTCATTAGCCATGGGATGGTAGCAGTGCTTTTGCCGCTTTTAAAATGCTGAATGGAGAGAACTTAGGCCTAAGGGGTTCAGGCAATGCCTGAGCTGCAGCTTTGAAAACCTTAATGACACTTACATGGTGGATTTAGGTGCCTAAACCCTTTGAACAGCTGACACATGGTCTCTCTGTGGCTCAGTTCCCCATCTGTAAAATGGGTATGGTAATACTTCGCTACTTCTCAGGGACATTGTGAGGATAAATGTTGTTATAACCCTGCTGCCTCTTAAACTGGAATGGCGTTAATCCCCAGTGTGACATCCAGCTAACAGAGAGCTCTGTAATCCCTCCAGCACAGGAAAGAGAAGACCTGCTAATGGGAATCTGACTCAGGAGGAATCCTGTAGGAGCAAAAGCATGAGGCCAGGGGCAGCCGCTTGGGGGCTAGCTGTGGAGAGGTGATTGGACCGCTTAGGAAACACTAACAGCCAGGCAGGAAAGCAGTTTGTTGCACTCAAGGGGGCTAGTGCAGATTCTTGAAGGTGGCCGCAAACAAGGGACAGAGCTGAACAAAATGACTGACTTTTGGCCATGGGATATTCTGATCATTGTCACAGGGTGATACTGGCCCTTTAAGGAGGAAGTGCATCTGTGATTCATCAGCTGCTTCCCAGTTAGGGCCAAAAAAAAAAAAAAAAACAAATGGGAGAGCCTGGCAACAGAGAAAGAATAGGTGGGAGTTACCAGAGACCAGGATACTGTGGATGGCCCCTGAGCAACAGTGCTGAAACCAAGGCTGGGGGGGAGGGAGATGGCCAGGGGTCCATGCCCCCCTCTTTTTAACATGGGTGTAGTCTGGGGAACTGGGAGCAGCGTTGCCCCTCCCAAACTGCAAGCCTTGGGCAGGCACAGAGCGGCACCAGCAGGGTGCTGTGCTTCACGGCAGGGGGGCTATCAGCTGGCACCACTACATGCTTGCCCAAGGCTTGCAGTTTGGCTGGGGCAACGCTGCCTCCTGTCCCCCAAACTACACCCATGTTAAAAAGCGGAGGGCGGGGGCATGGCCCCTTGGCTTTCCCGGTTCTGGCACCAGTGCCCCTCCTCCCCCTTTACAAAGGTTCTGTTGCCCTTGCCCCTGTGGAAAGGGGTAGGCAGTTCCTAGGGGAGGCTGAAAGCAGGAGAGCAACAAGAAGGATTTTCTGGCTGAGCTCCCAAAATAGAGACCGGGGCTGAAGGTCAGAGAGCAGCAGAGAGAGTTGCCTGTGTCACCCTAAGACAGCCTTAGGGTGACCAGATGTCCTGTTTTTAAAGGGACAGTCCTGTTTTGGGGGACTTTTTTTTATATAGGCACCTATTACCCGCCATCCCCGTCCCCTTTTTTCACAGTTGCTATCTGGTAATCCTACCCTAAGTGCCCTTCACTGCCTACTGGTAAAGGGTTCTCTGCCATAACAGCAACTCCTGTCAGGTTGGACAAGTTGACTACACCTAACACATTGGTGTCCTGGTATTTATCTATAAAGAATGGGTGTAAGGTTTCAGGTTATAACTTCGAACACACTGGTCATTAACATCATTTTGAAATGTAGGTATTAACACTGTATGAGGAATTATGGGTACTTGCTGATATTATGCTTTAAAGTCTGTAACAAAACAAAGGGAGAAACATGTGGTTTTCCAGACAGAAGGGAAAAAATAGTTCTCCCTGTCTCTAACGTAAATTAAGCAGGTTTAGCCAAAGACAATGGGAATCACATTTGCATATTAAGTCAACGGGGAAAGTAAATTAACAGAGGGATGTGAAATCAGCATGGGAAAACACGGGAGTCCAAACCCCTGGGGTTCATCCTGTTTTTGGAAACAAATCCAAAAGACTTTGGGAAATAAAAGGAAAAGAAAAGGAACATTTTGTTATCAATTTCACTGAGGAACATTCCTGGAGGAGGGGAATGATTCATGAAAAATTTGGATCCTTATTTAACTGAAAGTTAGCAAGCTCTGCAGAAAAGGACTTTGAGAATGAGAAAACTGCTTTGGCCAAAAGATTGTAGCTTGTCAAGTTTTAGTCACTAGAAAGTGTGTTATACTCTTGTCTCATGTGTAACTATTTTCTTTTTATATTGCCTTGCTTAGTATCACTTAAACCTCTGGGTTTTATGGATAACCCTATTGTCTTATTATAAATTCATCTCAGGACTGTTATATTAGATTGAGGTGTGCATCCTCAGCCGAGTCAACAGGCCGGTGTGTATATGGTCTCTTTGGAGAGAGCAAACTTAGTAATGTCTGAGTGATCATTGCTTAGGGCTGAAAAGAACAGATTTAAAAAATTTATTAAGATGTTAAAAAAATAGTGAACAGAGTTTGAGCATAGAAGTTTCTGGTTATCAGGGAATAACATGCAGATTATAGAGGGGGCAAAGTTTGGTTTAAGATAAGGTGGCATGAGGAATACATAATCTGCAATATTCCTGATTGGGGGTAAAAGGTTGATGGGTCAAAGTATAGACATTAGATATGAGGGTATTAAGTTCATAAAGTGGCTATGTTTGGGTGTGGATTATAATGAGTGGATATGATGATGAGGATGGATTGACCCTCATTTGGTGAGATTTAATGTTCAGGAAGTTTATGGTTCCAGTTCATATGATCCAACGGAGAAGGTCACTTGGTCCCTTTCTCGTAGTGGGAGAATGATGTCACTCTGGCTCACACCTCCTGGTACTGTTGGTGGCCGGTGATGTGCTCGATGTAGATGTCCCTGGACCATCGGATGGCGTCTGAGACCATGAGGCGCCGCATGAGACGTGCGTAGCGTCGACTGATCCCACAGGTCGGCAGCACACGCTCGTTGCAGGGGTCCCAGGCGCCCAGGGCTCCAACAATCAGGGCGTCCATCTGCACCTCATAGCCCTTCGCTCTCAGGGTGTCAGACGGGGGGTGTACTTTTCCAGCTTACGAGCTCGGGCTTCGCGAAATGTCAGGATCCTGTTCTCAAAGGAGACCGTGACATCGATGAGGATGATCTTTTTCTGGGCCTCGTCGGTGACGACCACGTCAGGTTGTAGCTGGCTGTCAGTACCGGCGATGGTGCAGTTCACAGAGATCTCCTCCAGGCGTGGCACGATGGCTTTCACCAGGCGGTTCTGGATGGCATTGTGGTGCAGCTGCCAGGCTCTGGAGTGGGGTTTGCAGCTGCACAGGACGTGGGGCAGGGTCTCGTTGGGGTAGCCGCACTTCCTGCAACACTTGTCTCGGTTCCCGTGGCGGACGGCTCCGTTGAGCGGGACGCAATTGAGCTGGGCACAGTGGATGAACCGTCAGTCGGCGAAACGGGTGAAGCCGCCCCCGTCGAGGAAGTGGTTGCTGGTGTCCCACTTGCTGGTCAATTCAAAGGCTTTACCCTGGTCTGGTTTACGCTTCAGGGTTTCCATGTACAGCAAGTGGATTGCAGCCTTCAGAGTCCTCTCCAGCAAGCCCCTGGCCATCGGGATAATGACGGTGTTGTCGTCAGACCTGATCTGCGGCACCCGGATTCCCAGCTCCTGGCGCTCCTCGCACCACTCCCAGCGGCAGCTGATGCGCTTCCCCAGGCGACGCATGGCGTTGTGAGTGTGGGACCACAGTGAAGCGATGTCGCGCCCGTCCCATCCGAATTCCCCATCCAGGGAGCCGCTCAGGAAAGTGGCGATGTCCTGGTTCGAGGGGGCTCTGCCGATCCGCTTCTCTGTCGCATCACGCAGGGTGTTCACCGCAGTGTTCCTCACCGTGGCGTCGGGACATGTCAGCAGATGGAAGGCGTGGGTGATCACTGCGGAATGCTCTTCAAAGTGGGCTGGAAACTGAAGAGCACCAACTTTCCTTGTAAGGCAAAGTAAGGGCTGATAGGGTCTTGAGGAGGGTCTTTGCTGGGCTGGCTAACAGAGAGCTGACACACTTTAGCAACTGCAGCAAATCTCTCTCGCTCACTGAGGCAGAGGTGTAACAGAGTGACTTACCGTTCTGAATGCCTGGAGAAAGCATCAGAGCCTGCTGACTTGAATCTGAGAATCGGACAGCACTGAAGGCAGGGAAGCAGCAGAAGGGTTTTTGCTGGACAGCTGGAGCCAAAGAGTTGGAGAGGGCTGAGGGCAAGGGAGAGTGAGGGGCACTCTCCTGATGAGATGAACTCCCAGCAGAGAGGCCCTGGGAACAGTAGGTTTGCACTCTAGCTGGATGCGTTGGGGTGGCTGCCTGGCAAAAGGACAGGGGGGACTGAAGAAGAGCTGGAGGGTGGAAGATGCCAGGGAGTAGTATTTAAGATGCTGCTGGATTAAGGACTATATGCACTGGGTACTAGAAATGGACTATGTTTTGGGACTTCTGTTATGGATTATATGAACTATGTTTTTGTAAAAACTTGGCCCCAAGGGGTATTTTTAGGCAAGAGTATTGTTGTTACTTGGGACTCTAAGACAAGGAAACTGAGGCATTTGTGCCTGTTCTGCCACTAGAGGGTGCCCCAAATGGGTCACCTTATCACAAAGGTTTTCTGGGAGATGGGTGGTCTGGAGTCAGTATTCCTGGCAGTAGGCTAGAGGAGCCCTACCACTGGGCTGAACTAGGAACTGTTAATTCATGGTTTGTTTGTAACTTGCAATGCTTATTCCTAACAACCCTAATAAAGGAATCCTTTGTTATTCATCAGACTCTGTGAGACTTTATGGGAATTCACCAAGAGCTAAAGCCAGAAAAACCTACTGCGGGAAGTGTTTACCTCAGAGTGTGGTACACCTATCTAGGGGAGTAGTGTACCACAGTATTCACAGCAACTCCCTGCAGTGGGGGAAATTACAATACATTAAAGACTATGAGGTGCTCAGATACTACAGTAATGGGGGAGGACATCTAAATACCTTAGATTCTGCGTAGGCGGGATTGTAAATGGAGTTTGGGATGACTAATAAGGGAGAGCTTTAATGTAAATCTAATTTAATTTTGAATTCTGCAGCATACTTTATTGTAGATGAAGTAATGTTTAGATAGTAAATGAAGGGCAAATCACTGAAATCAAAACAGTGATTTTTCTTAACATTTTACACTTCCCCAGTGCCTTTCTACTCAGTCTGAAAGCACTTTACAAACATACATTAGTTAATACACACAACTAAAACTGGTTTGAAAATGTTTTGTCTGTGGAAAATCTTGACTCTGTAGCAAAAACCTGAAATTTTAGCTGACAACTTTTTGGTTTATCATGTACCTGAACTAAAATTCCCATGAGGCAACCTCATTCCCCCCCATTCTCCTCTATGAGCTGGACTCTGGTCAGACTCCATCGCCCATGATACACCAAGGTTTCTCCTTTTGGAGAGTCATTGTGGTGCAATGCATCATGGGAGATGTAAACTGGCTGGGCAACCCATATTTCCCATTTCCTGCCTATTTGTTGCTTTTACACAGCGTAACATATGTACAGTTATATTGGGAGATCTCTGGGAGATGGACCATGTCTATATTATGTGTCTATAAATTGCCTAAATGCCCTGCCAAAGAATATTATTTTTAATTATTAGAACTTTGTATGTTTTTACAACTAAACTCCATGACAAGTCCTTGCAGTATTAGGGCTGACTAGCCCTAAGTACCTTCAGGAGAGCTTGGAATCACATTCCAGAACAATAGCTTTGACAAAGGGTGCTGTGTTTACTCCCTCTCTGCTGTTTACTCCTTTGGCTGGCATAGCTAGCAAGAAGCAATGCATGGCCTGCCCCCTACTGAGGAGCTCACTGCCTCTGTCTATGCTAAACACCCCTGGCTCTTGTGTAACAGAAGCTCAAGGAGCAAGACTGTAGTGGCCCTTTGCCACTCATTTCAGGCTAGCCACAATCTAAAGTAATTTTCTCAAGGTCAGACAGTGTGACGCAGTGTGCCAGTGACAGAGCTGGGAATAGGACACAGGAGTCCTGACTCTTAGTCTAACTACTAGAGCACACACATATTGCTACTTTCATAGTGCAAACTTTAAGACTGCTAGAATGTTTTCATGAAATCACCTGGGACAAAGCAATGGAGGGAAACAATATCGGGAAGATGGAAAACCTTAAAATATGAATGAATGAATGCACCACCATTTTTAACACCAACTGACCAAAAATATGCTAACAGAAACCAAAAAAAGTCAATGTGGAGGACCCAGAAAGAACAAAAAGGTAATCAAGGATCACACAGAGGCTAATGCAAGGTATTAAAAAAAAGAGGATAACTGAAAAGAGTTTAGAATGCAGCTGAAGAATGTGTAGCTTTCTGCTAAAAACAGTGAAGGTGGAAAATTAAAGGAAAATTGCAGAAGATAAATAATAAGATATTTTCTCAAGTACATAAGGAATGAAAGGTCATTGAAGGAGACAGCGGAATTTCTAAGAGATGGCCAGGGTAATTTACTGACTGAAGAGACAGACATTGCTAAAACACAATCAAATGAATTCTTTGCCTCTGTGCTCACATAGAAGGCTGGGGGACAGATGTCAGAAACAGACATAAATTTCCCAGGAGAGCAAGAAAAAAATATAGAAGGAAGCAAGCTTCATGCCAGAACAGGTGATCAAGAAATTAGAACATCTGAAGACTACCAAAACTCTGGGGCCAAAAGGAACCCCCCCAGGAATTCTAAAGAAAGTTGCAAAAAGGGATAGGAAACATTTCCAGATGGATCTTTGGAAACAGGGGAAATCTGAATAAACTCATGCATCTATTGAATAAGGAGTAAATCCTGCCACATTCCACTCTTGTGAGTGCAGAAGGCACAACTAACAGTTGAATTAGCCTGGTTCGACTGTGCAAAGCTGGAGGCAGAATATAAGAAGCCCTTCAGAGACTCTACATCCCCTTAGTGGGGCCACTGAAGAAAAGAACATGGAACGGGAAGACAGGAGAGAGGTGTGACTAGTGAACTATAACCATGAAGATCCAATGGCTGAATGCATTTTTTGGGGAAGAGAGGATGCAGGACTAGGTGGGCTTCAGTTGCAATTATAGAGCTGCTCTTCTACCACTCTGAGAAACAGCCCATCATCAGCCTGACAGCCTATTCACCTGGGATTGGTGCAAGAACCAAAAGTTGGCCTAAGAAAATTCTGCAAACTTGTAATCATTCCATTTCAATCAGCTTTTTTGACTAAGAGAACATGCAGTCGGAGGATTAATAAGCATTGCAAAGTATTCAAACTTGAATGTCTAAGGTTAGGTACCTAAATGTGTATGTTGGATACTTAAATAAATAGCCTGATTCAGAGATGCTGTACATTCCAGCTTCCATTGAAGTCAATTGGCTTTACTGCTTTGTGCTGTGTTTTGCATATATAAAGGGCTACATGTCTGAAATCCACTTCAACCACATAAAGCCAGGAGTCAAATTCACCTTTTAACCTGGTGCGTAGGTGCTGGAGTGCAATTTAGTGCCCCTGGCCTGGAAGCTGCTAATTATCTAATCTCGGAGCTGCAATAGTGGACACAGCCCATCTGTGACAAGAGGCTTCCTGCTAAAAAAGGTACTTCCTGTATCAGCCCAGAATTATCTTAAGCGGAATGAGCAGCTACAAAGATACACAACAATGAGAAATTAAAGTTGGCCAAACTTGTTTAAACGTCAAATAATGTAATCTTCTGGTTTGTTCTGAGGGATGAGTGCAGGTTTAGAATGGTTCTTATTTTATCTGAACTAGTGCACCCATTGTTAGAGAGTCTTCTTAGAATACAACAATCAGAACAAATCCTTTGATTATGCAGTTCAAGTTAGTGTCTTTGCTCTGCTTGCAAACTCTAAAAAGACTCCTTCTGCCACACAGTAAGAGGCCCACTATCACCCCACCTAATATATGCTGGTGACCTCTAAAGGGCTTCTGCACTCCGTCTTATCAATAGGACCCTTACCTGTGTACCCCAAACAGAACACAACAGTATTTGCTTAATGATCTCCTCTTTGACACTAGGCTGGGGAGACAATGCAAGTTTTGCCTGTCTCAGAGGAGCAACCCTGATGCAGTGTGTCAAACTGCAAGACAACCGCAGGTTGTGCATGTATTTTTTATGTCTGCATACACTACGGTATGCACATTTGATTTTACCTGATGTGCCCCCAGCTGAAAGATAAACAAAAAGAACAGAATCTCATACTCATATTTCACATAATATCATATGATCCTTCATATTATTTGTCTTCACTCCCACACTTAGTCTTTGCAAATTTTCAGGAGCACAAAATAATTGCTTATTGTGTTTTTTTTTTAAATTGTTCTCCTTATTTCCCTTTTTATTCCTTCTCTCAGGCAGCTGCACAGCTAGGCTTTCATCTCTCAATATCTCCCTTCCAAAAATACCAATAAGTACAAATAAAAGCAAATAAAACCCATCCACTTTAACATGTCCCAGTAAAATGCCTCAAGAATTCAGGGACAGACTGAAATGCCCATCTTGGTCACACAGATAAAAGTGGGAGCAGTTTCTGAACAAGCACACCTCCTTAACACAGTGAGAGCACCTTCCCCGTCAGTTACTATTGTTCACCTTCAGAAACAAGTAGTACTGTTTTATTGCTTTTTGCTAGATGCAGAAAGGCAAATTCCTGCCCTAGGCATTGTGAAGTTTGTACGTCAGAAGGAATGAGGTAGTGCTGTAAGCCTAGGTTTTAACATATTTAGACTTCCTCAAAGTCACGGTTCAAATCCTTAAAAAGGTCAATATCATCCTTCTCAAGGATGGTAGATTAATGAAATTTCAAAGGTGGGAATCTTTCAGGCGAGACCTTAAAATCCAAACTTCTGACTGCTCTGCATGGACATTAAAGATTCCATGTAAGGTTTCACAGTGGTAGGGTCCTGATGGGTGTTCTTGGTCAAATTTCTGCTCTGGCCAATCAGCTGTGGTTTGTTGGTTGCCTGCTATCTTTCAGCCTAAAAGCATGTCAGTGATGTTCTATGTAACTAGGACCCAATCCTTTCTCACGTGGGTAACCCTTATGAATGCCATCATGCTCATAGTTTGTAAAGTGCTTCAAAGTGACAGCCATTACATAAAAAAGTAAAATATTATTAAAATCCCCCCCTCCCCCGGTACCCTGGTATTCTGAGTGAAATCCTGGCTCCATTGAAGTCAATGGCACAACTTCTGTGTTGAGAGAAAGAGTCTGGATATTATTTGACATCTCTAGTATCCGTCTCCCAAACCTCTCTGATTTAAGCATTAATTGTGATAATATATGACTGTTCTTCTATCCTTTACTGCTTTAGAAAATGATTCCGTATCCCCTGTTGTTGACCTTCTTCAATGGCCATCCTTCCCTAGGCATGGCAACTAATCAGAGTTAGGTGTTCTGCACATCAAAGAGAACACATTTCTGGGTAAATGCAATAAATAAAGGTAATGGTGCAAACCTGTGAGAAAGGTCCTAACATTAGTCTTGAGGAATGCACACAGGAAAACATACTTTTAAAAATCAATACCAGGGTCTCGGCTCTCAGACATCTAAGAGAGCAATGCTTTAGAGAAAAAGGACATGACTTAGAGAAGTCAAAGACAGTCCCTTGGCTCTTTCAAGTGGGGGAATAATAAAAACCCCCACCTTGTTTTGCTGTAAATTGTTCAAAATCCAAAGGTATTTTTTGTTTGCAAAGCCAGATTTACATACTTACAGAAAATATTCACTGTATTTGGCACTCAGAAGGAGCTAGTCTGCCATCATTTTCTGTATTTTTAGCAAAGTAAGTAAATTTGAGCAATAGATTGTGCATAAAATAGACAAAAATCTTGCTGTTCTCTTGAAACATCCCTGGCCTCCTACCACCTTCACTCTCTACTCAGTTTTGTTTTCTTCCTTGGCTTTCTTTCAGATTTTTAAAATGGTCTTTAGGTTTTACAGTCTATCAGAGCTTTACTCCCAAAGCTATTGCACCCTAGCGTTTTGCTTGAATGTCATAGCCGCATCACACATATTCTTCTTTCTGGGGTGTTTCTTTTAAGATTTAGATTTTATTTAGTTCTTTTCAGAAATACTACACAGGTTATAACGTCCAAGCAGGGCCAGCCCTAGACCAAATGGTGCTCCAGGCAAGGAGCATCTTCAACCCCTCCCGCCCCCAATTTGTTAAACTTTTGGGAACCTTATTTTTTATTGCTTTTGTAGCCAAATTCACAACTTTGATGCATGATTTGCATGCATGATTTATCCCTGTCATATAAGACAATAAAATTGTATGCAAAGGTCCATTCTAGAAGGTTAGTGAAAACCGAATCCAGATATGGAGTACCTGAAACATTTTACTTCAAACATTCTATTTTCACATTTGTCACTAACAAACAGCACCCCGAGCCCTTTGCTCCCTCACACACCCGGCACTCCAGGTGGTCATCTGGGTCGCCTGCCCCTAAATCTGGCCCTGCATCCAAGCCACTAATCGCATAGGGGTTGATCCTGAAAAGTGCTTGGCAATCATGTGAACTTGTACTGATCGCAGTGGGAAGTGCTAGCAGGAAGAGCGCCCAGCATATTGCAGAATCCATAAACAGTAAGCCCTTAACAAAATTGACAGGAAACCTGCAAATTAATGAAGATGAGAAAAAGAATGATTGTTTTCAAGTCATTTTCTCTTCCATTTCATTGCTCCTATCCACAGCCCTGCATCTGTGTTTCTTCCCTCTGCTTTCCAAATCTATTTCATGTGTGCTTATCTTAAACCATATATGGCCCCCATTCCTATACCAACTGAGTGCCTTACAATCTTTAATGTATTCACCCTTAACACTCATGTGAGATAGGACAGTGTTCTTATACCCACTATACAGATGAAGAACTGAGGTGCAGATTCACAGTTACTTAGACACCATTTGGGTGCCACTGGCCTTCACAAAACCACTGTTTAGCTGCTGCCTAACATTACAAGTGCCTAAGTCCCAAGGCACCTAAATTCCTGACAAAACAGCCCATAGGTGCCTACATTTCCACCAGTGGGCATGCACAAAACTACCAAGGTGCTAATGCTGCCAAGGTATTCTGTGCTTAGTTCATGGCTAAGCCCCAGGCAGTATTCTCAAACTAGGCATTTCTCCACTTATCACACCTGTGGGGCCTGATCCAGTAGGCATGCTCTAATCCCCACAAAAAACAGCTAGGCCGAGCAAGCATGTGTCCAGAATACTCAACTGCCCAGAGATTAGGGCACTCACCTGGGAGTCAGGTCTGAATCGCCCCCCTCAGCCTAACTTGAACCCAGGTTTCAACTTCCAGCTGAGTGCCCTAACCATCCAATTGTTGGGTACGTTGGGTAATATTCTCTCCTGGTGGAACTGTTCTACTTTGAAAAATAATTAAATATTCACTGAAACAGGAACTTGAACCTTGCTCTTCCATATCTCTGAAGAATCCCCTAACCACTGGCTGTTGGCTATAGAGGGAGAGTGTACCTGCCTATCTGATGTGGTTTTTTGTAAGATGAGGCTCATGGCTGTGAATTCCAACCAGAGAGAGGTGTCTCCCTTCAGCCTGTCAGTCATGTGTCTAAGTGCCGTTGTGGATCTGAGTCCTAAGCACTGCCCCTTGTCTCTGCATTTCACTCCTGGCTATTTTAGGCAGCTCCCGGCTCAGCTTGCTGGCTTCTAGAAATCCTTTTTAGGCTCTCTAACTCTCTTTAGGCAATGCCGGGGGTAGAGGGGGCGGACAGACTAGGCACCCAAATCAGATCTGTGAATACCTCTAGGTGTCAGGGTGCCTAGGAGTTAGCTATTACAATGGCTAAGTCCCCTTTGTGTATCTACTGCTGAATGACTTGACCAAGGTTGCACAGAACTTGAACTCAGGCCTTCCAAGTTCTAGGTTAGTAACCTAACTACTGGATTGTATACAGGAATTATAAAAATATGACACTTACCTTTTGGAGGTGGCCCAGCCCGCACCGCTTCCTGCAGCTCTCATGGGCCGGGAAAAGTGAATGTGGCCACTGGGAGCTGCAAGTGGCTGTACCAGCGGATGCTTAGGTAAACAAAGCATTTCGCAGCCCGCCAGGGGCTTACCCTGAACAAGGTGCGAACCAAGTTTGGGAACCCCTGGCTTATGTTATACCTTTCTCTGCTAGATTAAAGAGCCCATTGTTAAACGTTTGTTCCCTATGTAGGTACTTGCTGACTAATCAAGTTACCCCCTTAACCTCTTCGTTAAAATAAATAGGTGGAGCTCTTTCAGTCTATCACTAGAAGACAGGTTTTCTAATCCTTTAATTCCTCCCATTTATGCATCCCAGGATCACATTAGCACTTCAGGTCTCAGCATCAAACTGGGAGCTCATATTTAGCTAGTTATCCACAAAGACCCCCGAATCTTTTTTTCTCCAGAGTCACTGTTTCCCAGGATAGAGTTTCCTCCATCATGTAAGTATGACTTAACTTTGTTCCCAACTATATTTATATTTACAAATGTATATATACACACACATTTCCATGTAGCCATATTAAAATGCATTTTTTGCTTGTGCACAGTTTACCAATCCATCAGATTGCTCAGTAACATGTTCACTTCATTATTTAACACTCCCACAATGTTTGGGTCGTCTGCAAACTTTATTAGTGATGATTTTTTTCCAGGTCATTGATAAAGATGCTAACTAGCATAGGGCCAAAACTGATCCCTGCAAGACCCCACTGGAATCAGACTTGCTCAGTGATGATTCCCCATTTACAGTTACATTTTGAGACCTACCAGTTAGCCACTTTTTAATCTAGTCAATGTGTGTCATGTTAATTTTATATTATTATAATTTTTAAATCAAAATATTGCTTGGTACCAAATAAAACACCTTACAGAAGTCTCTTACTACACCACTATTAACTGTATTCACTAAATTTGTAAGCTGATCAAAATATATCTAGTTTGGCAGGATCTATTTTCCATAAACCCCATGTTGATTTGCATTAATTACATTACCCTCCTTTAATCCTTTATTAATAGAGTCCTGTATCAGCCACTCCATTATTTTGCCCGGGATCGATGTCAGGCTGACAGGTTTATAATTATCTGGGTCATCCCATTTCTCCTTTTTAAAAATTGGCACATTAGCTTTCTTCCAGCCTTCTGGAACTTCCCCAGTGCTCCAAGTCAACTCAAAGTCAACATTAATGGTCCAGAGAGCTCCTCTGCCATCACATTTAAAACTTTTGGATGCAAGTTATCTGGGCCCACGGATTTAAAAATGTCTAACTTCAGTAACTTCTATTTAACATCCTCCAGAGATACTACAGGAATGGAGAGAGTGTTATCACCATATGATGAGACTATATCATCTGTTTCCCCCCCCATACAGAACATAAATATTTATTTAGCACTTCTTCCTTTTCTGCATTGTTATTGATAATTATACCATTTCCACCTAGTAATGGACCTATACCATTGTTAGGATTCCTTTTGTTCCTAATACATTTAAAAGACTCCTTCTTGTTGTCCTTAATGCTGCTGGCTATAGAGTCCACCTTGTGACCTTCAGCTTATCAATTTCCTATAGTTTCATGAGTTCTCTTGAGTCCCTTGCATACTTGCACCTGCTCTAGCCCTACATTCTTTCAAGTAGACATGATCCGATTCACCTGAAAATTGACTGAAAGACAACACAGATCATGTAACAGATGTGTAATGTGCTGTCTGCCTGAAATACCGCTGAAAAGTGGACCACATTACTTGCGTCTTGTTGCAGCTGAGGCGATCCTTCCCAGCCTCCTGGCACTGTCCTTCACTTAGCTCTGAAACTTGGATTCTGGATTTCTTTCCTCATGTGATGTATCACCATTGGTTGCTGGTCCCCTTCAACCTGCTCTTCTCCTACCCATCTCTTTGTCATTATGCTTTTCATCCTTCTTCTCTTCCCACTGCACTGCCACCCTCCCTCTCAATTTCTCTATTTACCTACTAAACTCTTACTTCAACAATCCCTTCTCTTTCTCCACTTCAATCCCAAATGCCCCCCCCCCAAAAAAACAAACTATTGCACTCAAATACATTTTTAATAAAGAACATGAAACTAACACAATTTGTGCTTGCCATCACTCTGACTCCTTCAGGTGTGTTGGATCACTTTCGCTCACACTTCTTTGATTTGTTGACTTTTTAGATTGTACCCATACATGTTCGTACAATCCTAGCACAATGGCATCTTGATGCTGCAGAATGAACTTCAGAGGGGCTCTATGTAGTTCTCTTTGTGGGTTCATGATCTTGGACACTACTGCAACAAACAAAAATAAAATGATAATAAAACTAACTAACTATCCTGGGATATTGGAGATTGGGAGCCAACTAGACCACAAAGCTGAGAATTTAAAAATAAGTGGTGTAAGTATTTTCCACAGTCCAACAGTTAATATTGCTAATGTAATTTCCACAGTTTTGGTTCTTTTTCGCAACCTTTTATCATTATCTCAATCTTATCTGGGTTGAGCCTCAGCCAACTAACAAAGAAAGCTTAAGTGAATTATCCCTGACAGATAAAACAGAATAAGAGAATACTCTTCTCTACCATAGGGTCAATTTCTGAGGTCCTTACTCAATCTTTACTCATTGAAAGATATGAGTTTAATTTCTGAGTTATGCATAGGCAGGGATTAAGTCAAAACTGAGTATTGACAGCTGGATTAAGCACATGGTGATCGGGGAAGTATATTTGACATGTCTTCTTAGTTCCAAGCAGTATTTTTAGTTACATTTTAAAAGTGTAATTCTTAATTGTAAAGTGAGCTAATTTCAAGGAACATGATGTGAGGTAAGAGTATAGGGGACAGCAAGTATTGGTGGAAGGCTAATGAAATAAATTAGTTTCTAGGAGGGATCTGTACTTGATGAGGGAGCACTACTGTAATATCTTCTATGCCCCCCCCCCTTGATATTTAATCTGTTACAATACAGTAATTCCTGCTTCACCAATTATGCTCTTGGAAGGTGAACATGCTCTTCTGAAAAGTTCATTGTTTTTCTTACTGCTGTTAATGCACAACTACATAAGCAATAGTAATGCTATCTAAATTTTATTCAGTAGCTTAATACTTGAACAGACCTTATGCCTTAATAAGGCTGCACAAAAAAGTCTCAGGAAAGCAGAATCTGTGCTAGTTCAGAGCCTGATTCTACTCCTGTTGAATTCTATAGAAGTTTAGCCATTGACAACAATAGTAATAGGACTGGGGCCTAAATGGGACTAAAACATTCTTTTAGCCAGTACATCTTAACTGGTTCATAATAACCTGTTAGGGTTGAAAAAGTTCAAGCCAAAAGCTGTTGATTTCCCTAGAGCCAATCAAAATGATAGATACACTGGTGCAAGATCACAGCTGACTGGGTTCAGTCCTTTCTTCACTAGCTACAGATGGCATATAATTTAGGGATGCCCATTTGGTGAAATTTACCAGTTTCTCTAGAGATCACAGATATGGGTTTGCAGTTAAAAGACAATTGCACCACAAATAGCATTTTAAGCAAGAGTTGTAAGCATTGCCAGTAAAACGGTGTCCAAAAAAAGCAGAATATATCCACATAAGAGAAGGGAAAGAGCTTGTGTTATGCTTTACAGCACTTCATGTGGCCTTTTAACTTTACAAAAAGGACAGAAAATAACTATAAAATCAATGTATACAGCACTTGCCAAACCTCCGAAATTAGATATGAGAGTCTGTCTTAACAGTTTATGGCTTTCCGGCATTTAACTTCTTTTTTCCAACTTCATATATCACAGCCACAATCTTAAATCTCCAAAGAGCACAGAAGTGCTGTTAGAAGAATTAGTAGCTGGATTGAGCTCTTTGCTTGCTTTAGAAGATAGGTGTTGCTGGAAGAAAGCATGCAATGAGATTTGATATAAATCTATCTTTAATTCAGAGAGGGTTTTTTTCACTAGTTATTAAAGATGGTTATAGTTATCAGCTATGCAGATTTCCAGCTGGATGCATGTGTAAAATAAAAAAGGAATTAATTGTGTGAAATTGCCTTATTGGTAAAGCAGATGTCAGGGTGAAATAGCAATATTGACCTAAACTAGCAATAAACAGGCAATCACATTCTCAATGACTAGCCATAGAAAACTGTGATTTGGGTAAAATACAGCACTAAAGTTTCCCTGGCAAAACAAGTATCTGATTTCCATTTTTCTATTCAAGCATAGTTATGCACATTTCTTATAGCGAAGGTGCCATCACCATTTTTTTATTCAGCAATGTAGTCTGGTAAATTTCTTTTCTTCACTATAACATCACGTATGGAAGGGAAATATAATTAAGAGGTAAGGATTGGACATGAGGCTTTTCATATTGATTGCATAAAGTTCCATGCTACTCCCCCCTCCCCCTTCTGATGTAAATAGCTTGGATTGCAGCTAGACACGCAAATTGTGACATTAAAAAGCAAGATTCAGTTTTTCTGGCTGCTTATGAATGGCATCAGCTGAAAAATTGCTAGGGATGGAACTGCTTTTGTTTGTGAAGTGGAAAGCTGGGCAACTGGTGCTGTTCTAGAAAGTTGTAGAATACAAAACTGGTTCTACAAAGCAAAGGACAGATAGATATTAGTACTGAAATATTTATAACACCATTGTGCATCTGTAGTGAGGAACTAGGGGTAAGCCATTCCATATTCTACAGTATATGTTCAAATCAGAACCAGCAGCTGTCATACATCTTCCTCCACGTTCCTATATATATTTTTACCTAGAGCATTTCTATTTTAAGCTAGTATACTGCAAACTTGTAGCAACTTTAGAGTACTCTATTAGACAAGTTCACATGACTCCTATACTTTCCCACATAAGTTTAAAGTGTGAATACAGTTTTTATGTTGTAAGAAGAGTTTATATGGGCCCAGGGGATTCAATAAATGTTGTTTATGACTTTACCTTTTCAGTTAAGTATTGAGTCAAAGCAGGTGTTAAGGCTACATTATGTGGCTGGAAAAGATCTTGGAAAAGATATAAAACTGAGGTCAGGATCACCTCCAGTCATTAGAGATGTCATGACTAAGGTGATAGATTTAATGTTCTGAGCAACCTCTGATGTCAGTATTTCTCCTAGTTTCATTTTGGGGGAAGTGGAGTCACTTTTCAAAAAAAGTGCTGCTGAAGAAGAATGGTGTCCGTGCTCCACCCCACAGATGTGTCTCAATGCAGACAGAAATTATCCCTATATATATAGGCCATATGTTCAGCTAGTGTGAATTGGCATAGCTCCATTTTCTTTAATGGAAATTAATCAATTCACATGAGCTGAAGATCTGGCCTGTAGCAACTAAAACAATTTTGGACCCTTCTAGCTCAAAAGGTTTGTATGGGGCAGGTCTATCATACCCAGGATGGGCAATCAATTACTGAAAAGTGGGGCATAGTTTTTTGGGTGGCTAGGTAGTGAATAAACACTGCTGGGTCATTTCTTTAGATCAAGTTTTCTTTCTGGGACTCAGAGGAGTCAGGCAAGAAGGCCACAGGGTTTCCCACTGATGATGGGATAATTATTTTCTTTTAGAATTCTTGTTCTTGTGAGTGAGCAGAAGGGTGATACCTGGGAAAGGGGTTCCATTTCTTTCTCCAGATAAGGTAGTAGCTTGAAAAATCAAATTACCACAGGGCAGGTCACTAGGAACATGGGAATTTCCTCATGGGATCAGATCAGTGAGCCATCTAGTCTGGATATTTCACAGGTGTCACAGAACTAGTAGAGCTCCTTCTCTGGCTGGAAACTGAGGCTGTTGTGTTTGGAGCCCACCTCAGTGGGGCCCATGTGGCCTTTAAACCTCCCAAGTCTGAACAAAGTCCAGGCACAGCCCTGGCTTGGGGTCTCTGGCCCAGATTCTCAAAGGCATTTAGGCACCTTACTCCCACTGCTTTCAACCTTTGAGGATCTGGGTGTCCAAGCATATTCTTTGGGGTGCAGATCCTCTGTCTAACATCCCTTTCTGAGAGCTGCTTAGCCCCCAGGACTAGTGCTGACCCCTCAGACTTTCCCATAGTTTAAGCACACCCTTTGGAAGAATTCAGAGGTATTTAGGATTTACAGTTTAAATTTTCTGGGGCATGTGATAGGGAAAGCAAATGTACACAGTGATAGACTTTGCACAGGATCCTAACCATTAATCTTTATTTAGGACAAAATAATAAGCACACCTATATGCATTTCCCTGCCTCAGGTTCCTCACCACTTGGTAGAGTCCTTAGGACTTGGGAGGAGTCCTCTGGGGTGTCCAGATCCTTCTCAAAATCATGGAGTCTTTCTGCCTCCGTGGTAAGCTAGCTTTCCTTTGCCCTTGCTGGTAACAAAGTTACACAGGACACCCTTGCTTCAAAAGCATGCTCCTCCTTCCTGCCCAAAGCTTCCTGTCTATCTCTTTGTGCCCCTCAAGTTTATATGTCCCACACTTGGATCCTTTGTTCTGCTCCTAGAGATTTTTCATTTCCCCCTCCCTGCAGAGAAATAGCTTTTCCCATGTTCAGTTAGCCTTCTGTCCCAATGTATTACCTCCTGTATAGGCGACCGTTAAAGTTTAACAACCAACAATTGTACCTGGTCTGGGAAGAATGAGTTACAGCCCTGGCTGACTCCATATCCACAGAGGCACTCCATGATATAACAATTTCATAATAACTTCATAATATCAACCAGAACTCATAAATTGCACAAGAAACACTCTTTACAGTACCGTAGGCTGGGAATGTGCTGCTTTACTCAATGCCATAATAAACAGAGTGGAGGAAAACAGGAAATAATGGAGAGATGGAGCATAGCACCAATCCATAATACTCTGAATAACCCAGCTAACCCCTTGATGAGCACTTTACTACAGGTTCCCCAAATCATCACAACAAGATATAATAAAACCCCCTTGATGGAAAATTATGCAGTAATATACTTTCAGGGAAATTTTCTTACTCACCTCAGGTAAATAGAGGCTGTTTTAATAAATGCCCTGAATCATAAGGGTTGATATCCTTATAAGTATTTCTTTTAGCTGTTGCAACTTTGGATATTCTTATGAATGTTTAATTCTTTTTTGTTGTACTGAGCTCTAAGCCTCAATAATATCTTGCAGCTGTGAGCTCCCCAGGTTAATTTGTTGTGTAAAGCTGTCTTTCCATTCACTATTATTATTCTGTGTTTCGAGAAGAAAACACTTCGTGTTACGAACTAAGGCCCAGACTGTTAAAGGTATTCAGACGTTGCTCCGCTCAGCATTGCAGGACATAAGGGGCCAGATTCATATGAGCATTTAGGTGCCTACTCTTGCAGATAGGCCCCTAATGGGATTTTTCAAAATTCCAGTTTATATCAGTGGGAAGCAGGTGCTTTTGAAAATACCACTAGAAGCATATCGTCATATTAGGCACCTAGATACCTTTAAAAATCTGGGCCAAAAGAAAGAAAAAAGGCAGCACTCTACTTGACAAAGATTTGACCGTCTAAAAAAGACAAAACATCCCAAGAGGTGGAGGGTGGGGGAAAGGAGAACAATGGGACTACTTGCAGAGCAGAAAACTATTTAGCATGAGTAGGGCTGCTGGTTTGTCCCGGAGGAAAAAGAGTCACAGATACCATGATGTTTCTGTTTGTCTGTGTTCTTTTTTCCTGTCCATGATTTTCCCAGAGGCTGTGTCACCAGTCTGGCGTGGAGGAAGGGACAGTGACCCTGCTCTGCTCTCACCCCACAGCAGTGGCTCCTGTCCTGTGGGGCTGGGCCTGAATCCCTGCTCTGGGCATTGAGTCTGATGTACTGCCACTCAGGTTTCACTCCCCTTTCTTGCTGGCATCAGGAGGGCAGTAAGGGGTGTGTGTGATGAATTCTGATCAGCACTGCAACCCTGCAAAGCAGGGCAGAACACCCGGAGCAGGGTGAGCCTAGCCCAGCCTGAGGTAAAAGAGCTGCCACCTGTGGTAAGTGTAGGTTGGGCTTGCTCTCCAGCCCTCTCCCACTCTTGGGGCCTTCCTTCCTCCCAGGCAGAATTACAGTTGTGGATGGAGGGTGCTGCTGGGGGTGGTCGGTAGCCCTTAAGCAAGGTGAGGAGGAGAGCTTTTTTAATCAAAAATAAGGGTGCAGTCATGGTAAGTGTGGTAACTCATGACTTTTACTACATTTGCTGTGATGGCTATGTGATTTTTGAGACAATCTGCAGCTCTAAGCATGAGTAAAGTTGGCAAAATCTGGTCTAGTGTATTTTAGGGGAGCCTAGTCTTTCTTAGACTACACTGCCAACCCATTCAACACTGTTCCTGTGCTGTTCCCTGTCTGTTTTGAACCATAGTCCAATCTGATTGCACTCAGGCATTCTGATTAATAAATAAAGGATTATACATGGTATTTTATTTCACTTATGCTACCCCTTTTCATGTCATCAGCAGGGTGTGTCTTCTTAGCTTGATTTTTTTTATTAAAATCAATATCCACCTCTAGGTGTTGTCTGGCAATTATGGAGCCTTACATCTGTACCTACTAAATCGATTGAAATGATCAGTAAAAACAGAATAGCAAAACATGAGCAAGGTCATGCAATGGGGCCTAATCAGAATGGTTTCTGTAGTATATTGAGGACTGTATTGGAACTGCAAGCTATTGCTTTAAGTGTGGGGGTGGAGAGGTTGCTGGTCCTCTTGCAGGCTTGGAGGCTCTTTGGGAAAGTATGCAATCAGAGTCAGTTATGGAAATAGCCATCTTAAAACAAGGGGGGGGGGAGATGAGTTGTGCCCTTCTGCCTTAGGGAGCAACCTGTTTTCAGGTTCTTGTGTGTAATCATTCTGAATTCTACAAAATAAAGTAGTGGTACACTGCAAGAGTATTTATGCTTTTATCCAACTTCTCTCTCTCTCTCTGTATGTGTGTGTGTGGCATGAACATAACAATTTCTGGAAAAGAAAATTGTGTCTCACTCTTCTATTAGAATTCTTTGAATGGATCAGTAAAGTAGTGGAAAAAGGAGAACTGGTTGACCTAATTTATTTACACTTCCAAAAGGCCTTTGACAAGGTCATAAAGTTCAAGGCCAGAAGGAACCAGCAGATCACCTAGAAAGGTCTTACACAAAAGAGTAATAAACAAGCTAAGTAATCATGGGGTGTGTAAGCACTAGGACCTGCCTTGCGGTTAACATCAGGCACAAGCTAAGGGCCAGAAGCCAATTACCAAGAATTAGGCCAGGCTGGAAAATCAGATCAGAATCAAGAGACAAACCAGAGGGCAGGATCAAGATTCAGTTATCAAAAGTCAGGATACCTGGAGGTCAGGATCAGAAGGCAGGAATAGGTAAACACCGGACCAGCAGTCCATGACAGGATGAAGCCCAGTTGGTCTGACAACTTCCTGTTTCCTCCTCTGGCTTAAATAGGGCTGAGGCCCAATGAGGAGTGTTGAAGCTATCTCAGTCAGAGTGTAGGGGTGGGGCTTGTGCCTCAGTTAGGTTTCTTGCTGGGATCCCAGCTGCTGTCTGTGAGCTGCCAGGTGGAGGATTGGAGTGAGCTGACTCCCACAATTCCTACAGGTTTAAGACATGTGGGGCCTGACATGAGCCCCTCCCCCAGGGGCACCCTCAAGGCACTTGTTGAGCTGGTTCTCATGGAGGCTTATATTAGAGTGGGAGCATGAACATTTTCCACTGGCTCCCACATACTATTCTCAGGGCCATAGTCTTTGCAGATGATTGTGTATGAAAGTTTACCCCATCAGCATTTAGAATCCACTGTCTCATGCATAGCGTATTCCTCAGGGTCTTGTACATGCATTGGCAGGGGAGGTTGGGTCCTGTTTGTAAATGAATTCTTGGTATAGGGTTTCAGAAGATATATTCCAGGTGTGTCTTGAGAGATCAGGGTAGGTGTAGTTCAATAGTGACCAGGTTAACATGTTGACAGATTTCATAAGATCCAAGGAACTGAAAGTCCAACTTACATGAGGGTTTATTTATATGGAGGTGCTCCATCAGGAGCCACATTTTTTGTCCCACCGAGTACATGCAGCAGAGTTGACTGTTGGTCTATGTCAGGGGTCGGCAACCTTAGGCACGCAGCTCCCCAGGGTAAGCACCTTGGCCGGCCAGGCTGGTTTGTTTACCTGCCGTGTCCACAGGTTTGGCCGATCACGGCTCCCACTGGTTCGCCATCCCAGGCCAATGGGGGCTGCGAGAAGCCGCGGCCAGCACATCCCTCAGCCCACGCCACTTTCTGCAGCCCCCATTGGCCTGGAGCAGGCCAAACCTGCGGCCAAACCTGCGGATGCAGCAGGTAAACAAACCGGCCCGGCCCACCAGAGTGCTTACCCTGGCAAGCTGCGTGCCAGAGGTTGCTGACCCCAGGTCTACGTGTTGCTTTAAGTCAGCCTTCACTTTTTTTTCAGGTGGCCCCTTACTTCTTCCTGGATTTGATGAATCCTCTGCACCAAATCTGAGGCAGTTGGATTTGGAGAGGTCATTATTCCAGCTCAGTACTAATGTGGACATGAGAACTAATGGATATAAACTGGCCGTGGGGAAGTTTAGGCTTGAAATTAGACAAAGGTTTCTGACCGTCAGAGGGGTGAAATATTGGAACAGCCTTCCGAGGGAAACGGTGGGGGTGAAGGACCTGTCTGGTTTTAAGATTAAGCTAGATAAGTTTATGGAGGGAATGGTTTAATGGAAAAACATGATTTTAGTCAAAGGAATACCGTGCCATGGCAGGTAAATAGTATAATGGCTAACAGGCTGGAGACTCTTGCCTACGTGCTCGGGGTTTTACTGATCGCCATATTTGGGGTCGGGAAGGAATTTTCCTCCAGGGTAGATTGGCAGAGGCCCTGGACGTTTTTCGCCTTCCTCCGCAGCATGGGGCAGGGATCGCTAGCAGGAGGATTCTCTGCCAATTGAAGTCTCTAAGCCACAGGATTTGGGGACTTCAACAGCAGAGTCAAGGGAAAGGGTAGGGACGGCTTTGTGGCCTGCATCATGCAGGGGGTCAGACCAGATGATCATAATGGTCCCTTCTGACCTTAAAGTCTATGAGTCTATGAGTCTACGAGTCTATGAGACTGTGGGTGGAATCAGAGGCAGTACTCATAGGTGGCAAAGAAGGGGCTTTTCCCCATGGAAGCATAATCTACATTCTTGTACACAAACTCCATGTAGGTTAAAAGCAAGGACCAACCATCTTGATCGTGGTTAATATAACATCATAGGTGTCACTGTAAAATCTGATTGACCATTTCCATCTGGCCATTGAACTGAGGGTGGTCAGCACAGGAGAGGAGTAGCTGGATACCCAGGAGATGTGGGGTCTCGCACCAGAATCGGGCTGTAAATTGTGACCTTCAATCAGAGATGATGAGATCTCATAGGACATGGAGATGAACCACATAGCTAATCTACACCTGAACTGTCTCTTCAGCAGAAGGGAGCCCAATGCAGGGCATGGAGTGGGCCATTTTGGTAAAGTGGTCTACCACCATCAAGGTAGTCACAAAGCCATTGTACTCCGAGAGCTCCACCATAAAATCAATGCAATAACTTCCCAGGATGGAGTGTCTATTGGTTGGAGTAGGTCACAGGGTTTGTGGCTCGGCATTTTGGCTTGAGCACATACCTCCCAGGATAATATTAAGGCCTTTATTATGTGGCACATTTGGGACCATCAAAAAAGATGGAACATCAGTTGCTGAGTCTTAATGAGACCCGGTTGTCCCACCAGGTGAGAGCCCTGTCGTAGCTGTAAGGCTGCCACTCTTGCTTTACCTGGAGGGACATAAATGCAGTTATTCACAAACACGACCCCCTCTCCAGTGTCATGCGGTTCCCTGTTGATGGCAACTAGTTAGTCAGGTGGTATTTCCAAGGCAGAGGCAGAACACCTAATCAGTGTGATTAGGTCCCAGCAGCATTCAGGAAGTTGCAGAGCTTGAGGATGTGGGCTGGTTCCTGGCCAGGTCCATATGGTTCAGTGTTAAAACTTCAGGACAAAGACTTAGGCTAGGTCTACACTACCCGCCTGAATCGGCGAGTAGAAATCAACCTTTCGGGGATCGATTTATCGCGTCCCGACGGGACACGACAATCGATCCCCGAATCGACGCTCTTACTCCACCAGCGGAGGTGGGAGTAAGCGCCGTCGATGGGAAGCCGCAGAGGTCGATTTTGCCGCCGTCCCTACAGTGGGGTAAGTCGGCTGCGATACGTAGCTGAATTTGCGTATCTTAAATCGACCCCCCCCCATAGTGAAGCCCTTCCCTTAGTTTGAGACCCGCACAGCCTGTCAGAGTGAGAGGCGAAATGCTGTCATGGATCAAAAACTGGGTGGAGGGGAAAAAAAACAGAGTAGGATTAAATGGTCAATTTTCATCAGAGCAAAAGATTAACAGCAGAGTGCCTCAAGATTCTGTACTATGTCCCATATTGATTAATATATTTATTAATTATCTGGAAAGGGGGGCAAATAGTGAGGAAGCAAAATTTGTGTATGAAATACACTGTACAGCATTCTAAATTAACCATATCCACTCAGGACAGGGGTCTGGGCATCATTGTGGACAGTTTAACATAAACCTCTGCTTAATATGCAGCTGCAATCAAAAAAGCTAACTAAATATTTGGTTATATAAACAATGGTGAATAATATAAAGATTATAATACGTTTAAATAAGTCAATGGTGTGGCCTCATCTAGAATACTGCTCACCCCCTCTCAAAAAGGACATTGCAGAACTAGAGGGGGCTCAGAGAAGGGACACAAAAAAGTCTCATATGAAGCAAGATTGAAAAGATTAGGATTGTTTGCTTAGAAAGGAGATGAATAAGATAAAACATAGAAAATAATGAATGATCTTGAAAAGATAGATCAGGAACTTCTGTTCTCCCTGCCTCATAATCCAAGAACAAGGGAACATTCAATGAAAATTTAAAAACAACTAAAAAAATACTGTACTGTTTTCACACAATGTGTGATTAAACTGTGGAACTCAGTGCCACAGGATGTCATTGAAGTCAAGATCTTAAGATTAAAGATTGTATGGATATTAACAATATCCAGAGTTTTCATACTTAGTGATAACAGAAATTCTGGAAGGGATAGTAAATCTCAGGCTTCAAGGATGAAGCCAATCTCTAACTATTAGAGATCAGATTGAGACCTAATGTGAGGATCCTACATCTGCCTACTGTGTAGTTCTGACACCTTCCTCTGAAGCACTGGTGTTGGTCACTGTCTAAGTGAAAGGATATGTGACTACATGTGCCTTGGGTCTGATTCAGTATGGGAGTTCCTATGTTTTCATGTCCTAATTATAGGTGAAGCCTAGTGCAATGCCTATTATTAAGATTGCCCAAAATTTCCTTTTATAAGACCTTTTTCAGTAGTTTATAACTTTGCCAAACTGTAACCACTTGGGCTGAAATTTTCCATGCCTCAGGCTGACTTGTTTTGGAAAATTTCAGCCCAAATGGTTCAGCCATTTGTGAGAGTGAGACTAGAGAAATATACATTGTTTTGCCCATGGTAAGAATTTCTGATGACCTTTTCTTTTAAATGTTCTAGTGCAGGGGTTGGCAACCTTTGGCACGCGGCTCGCCAGGGTAAGCACCCTGGCGGGCTAGGCTGGTTTGTTTACCTGCCACGTCTGCAGGTTCGGCTGATTGCGGCTCCCACTGGCCGTGGTTTGCAATCCCAGACCAACGGGAGCTGCAGGAAGCAGCGCGGGCGGAGGGATGTGCTGGCCGCCGCTTCCTGCCGCCCCCATTGGCCTGGGATGGCAAACTGCAGCCAGTGGGAGCCGCGATCGGCCCAACTTGCGGACGCAGCAGATAAACAAACCGGCCCGGCCCACCACAGTGCTTACCCTGGCAAGCCATGTGCCAAAGGTTGCCGACCCCTGCTCTAGTGCGGCATGCATTGGAGCAGGAATTCATAATTCAGCAATGGGGGGGCCATGTGTCAGGAATGTGCCTTTTGCCATCCCTGTGAAAATCTGGCCAAATCTGGCCAATTTACAAGTCTTTGAAAAATCACAATTCAGTAGAGCCATCTTAGCTTTTAGCAGCTTATTTCCTCAAAGATTCCATCCACACTGGGCATGCTCCAGCCCAGAGCTGAGCAGAACTTTCCTTTTGATTTCAGCTCTAGCTGCTGTAGGACATTCTGGGTCCAGGAACCTGACTGTCTCTCTTGTGCTGTCAATGATCTCCCCCTCCATGTAGGGCCCAACCAGCATGGAGGGGGAAGCTGCCTGATTCAAATGCAAAGTGGACAAGTGCCAGCCCTGCTGAGGAGGAGGGGGTGAGAGGAATAGATTGGTACAAGAAGCCTGGGGCTAATGGGGAGAGGGAAACAGATTGGAATGGAGTGGGAGGGAGACTGGGGCAGGCTGGGCAAAGACACTTGTTCAAGGAGCCAGGGAGAAACCATGAAATTGGACAAGGACCCCAGGGAGGGAGATTCGGACTGGGAATCAGTGGGGATGGGGATGGGGAACATGGGTGGGGGTGGAGGGTCATCTGAAGGCTAGAGTGTGGTGGGATTGACAGATTGGATTAGGGACCGGGAGGTGTAAACTCAGACTGTCTGGGCTAGGAGACTGGGACTGGAAGTGGGGTATGAGACTGGGAGTTTCATAGAGATATGAAACTAGGACTTGCTGGGCAAGGAGACTGAGAAATCAATGGGAATGGAGTACCTAAATAAGGTTGTGGATTGGTCCTCTGTTCCCCAATCACCCCCTCACCTCACGGGGTGTTCTGAAGATAAATTCTTTAATATTTGTAAAGCACTCAGATACTTTAGTGATGAACGCCCTGAAATACGAGGAAATTAATAGTTTTATCTTCAGAGCAGGGTTTGAATAGTGTGCCGTAAATGAGTCCTGGGGCCACCTGTTGAATGAGCAGAAAACAAAATATCAGCTCCATACTGTGTACTGAATGACATAAGGATCCGGTGGGGAAAAATAGTGAGGGATCATGAAATTTAAGGCTATACCATAATGCATATACCCATGGGGGCAGAAATTCTGGTATTACCTAGTGTTTATTTTGCAACCTTGAAAATGTTCTTTTAATATACCGGTAGTTTTTGTGTGTAATATAAAAGATATACTTTTGATTCAATATCTAATATGATTTTGAATTGTATTTCCCCCACAGGGGGTATAAACCAGTTTGCATTTTATATCCTTTCCTTTCATGCTATGGTGTGGCAAAAATGCTCTGACATGTTAATCACAGCCATTGCCAATATCTGTCACACAATGCATTGGGTGCCTTTCTTCTTTTCAATGCTTATCCCTAGGTGCCGAACAAAACATCCGGCAAATACAACCCTGTTTCTGAGCTGCTTATATTTAAAGCAAGGCATTCATATGTATGGAATTATAATGCTAAAAACAAGCCATACCTTGTTTGCCCATCGCTTTTCCTTTTGCTTTTATGGCTAGCTTATGTGTCTGACATTCTAGACCTTGTTTATTTTGCAACTCTGTTGCATCTTTCACAGCTGTCTCCGTGGAAACCACAGTCTTAATTGCACACTTTAAGGTTAAGTCTGTTTCTGTTAAAAGCTGCATCTGTGTGGGCTCATTAGTGTGCAGGATGTGCAATGAATCTCTCAAGTATCAGGGGGTAGCTGTGTTAGTCTGTATCCACAAAAACAACAAGGAGTCTGGTGGCACCTTAAAGACAAACAGATTTATTTGGGCATAAGCTTTCGTGGGTAAAAGACCCACTTCTTCAGATGCATGGAGTGAAAGTTACAGATGCAGGCACTATATAATGACACATGAAGAGAAGGGAGTTACCTCATAAGTGAATCTCTCAGTGCATCACCAAACTGGCAGTGTTCAACTAGTCGCCTTAACTTTGCTATGTAGGCTGCACTGGATTCATTTTCTGTTGACACTAGTTGTGAAAAACAGGAACAATCTACTACACATTTTGCAGTGGTGGAATAAAGAGAGGTTTACCTTCTCTCTCAGACTAGATGAACTGTTCAACTTACCACAGCACATAGTGATTAAATTTTTATTTACAGATCCACATTCTGTAGAAGTAAAAACTATGAAATAACAACATAGGACAGGAAGGGACCTCCTGGGTCATTCAGCGCCATCCCCTGCTATCACAGAGAACACTGTCAGATAATCCTGATCATAATCTTATCATCTTAAAACCAGTTAAATTTCTTGCTCCCACAAATGCAGTGTCTTGGCTGGAAATGTGGTTCTGTACAGGAGTTTTCAACACACGCACACACATGTACACACTGTCGTGGTTAAATTATTACAAATACAATTTTTGCAGACTCTAAAGGAAAAATAAATAGTGATTGAATAGAAATTCTTGCAACATTTAGGGCGAAATCCTGCTTCCAGAGGCAGAGCTGGTGAGGTTCTGCTGAATAGAGAACAGAAGCATGAAGTCAGAAGCCAGTATATGGGCAAACCTCTTTAAAAAACAGAGTTCAGTTTTATGGGGGCTCCAGGTGTAGATTTCTAGTGCAGGAACAGGGTTAGGTTGTGGATCCACTCCTCTGTAGATCTACTGGCCATTATCCCCAGCAGAGCAGGTGCATTAGAGTTTTTGAGGCCATTGCAGCTCAGATGGTGTAGAAGTGAGCCAAAGATTCATAGATTCGAAGGCCAGAAGGGACCATTTTGATAATCTAATCTGATCTCTTGTATAACACAGGCCATAGAACTTCCCCACAATAATTCCTAGAGCAGATCTTTTAGAAAAGCATCCAATCTCGATTTAATAATTTTCAGTGATGGAGAATCCACCATGACCCTTAGTAAATTGTTTCAATAGTTAATTACTCTTGCCATTACAAATTTATGCCTTATTTCAAGTCTGAACTTGCCGGTCCTTAGTTTCCACCCATTGGCTCATTTTACACCTTTCTTTGCTACACTGAAAAGCCCATTATTAAATATTTGTTCCCCAAACACTATTTATATATACCCAAGTACAGATACAGCTGTTCTGCAGCCTGGAGAGAAAGCTCCTTCCTTTCTTATTTGTGGGTGGATCCCTAAACCAAGTAACTGGTTTAACCCAGTTATTTTGGGCTGTGCATGGGGTCAGTGAGTGTTCATTGTTATCCTTTGGAACCTGCTGCATTATGCTGAGAAAACTGTAGATGAGAATTACATAACATCTTCTTTCTCAGGAAAAGAAAGACATGGACAAGAGTCATCACACTACATCCCCAATGGAGTTCAGGATGTCTGAGCTTGGTCTGGTGTAATGCAGATAGCTACACATCATCAAAAATTGAGATAACCATAGTACAGTACATTTAAAGATTGTCAGTACATCACATGAAATATGGCAGTACAAAAGCCAAGATAGCTTTATTAAAACATTCCATATGAGCTTTGTGGGAGAGTAGGTGACTCAGCTGATTAGCAATGGTGTAATTAGCCTTTCCCCTGTACAAGCTGCTGCATCAAATTTGGCTCAAATTGGGAGTGACCTAAAGTTGTTACCATCTACAGGGCTACATGGTGACCTATGTAAGATGAACTGATGGTTTTAATCAGGTACTTCTGGACCCATGACCACAGCATAAAAACCATTATCACAGTTGGAACTATGGAGGAGACACAGTTCCAGCTGAGAGGCCAAGGACTGAACAGGCATGGACACTGAACTTCCTTTTCACCTCCTAAAATGGACCCTCTAGGATGGATTTGAGGAATACTGGTTGAGCTGTGAGGGGCCACACCTGATGCCATGGCTCTTTAAAGATAAGATTATGGCAGACTTACTCCGGCTGAGTAGTACCATGCTCCACAATGAGTACCACAGGATAAAGTATTATACAACATGAGTAAAAGTATAATAGGGTTCTTCAGCCTCCAAAGCTGTTTGTCTGGCAAGCCACAGAAAAACACTTTTTGCCTCCTGTGGTAAAACTCGCAGGTCTTTACCAGCGGCTCTGTGCTAGGTACCCTGCAACTCTTTCTGTTTCCCTTTCAGCACAGCTCCAAAGACACCATGTTGTTCAGGACTTCTTGAAATGGAGGCTGCTCCTGGGACCCCCATAAAAGAGATGGGATTTCACTGCACAGCGAGGGGCCACAGGAAGGGTGACACAGCATGGAGTTGAACTGCCTCTTCAACAGTGTTGCTGCTGGCTGTCTGGAGGAGGGGACAAGAGACAACTCTGGCCCATCTGGCCTATTCCCAGAAGGACTCTATGTAGTCTGAGGCAGGGAACTATGTGGGAATGGTCTGTAGAGGAAATGTGGTAGGGATGATATCCACAGATGGAAAGGTTCTTCACCATGGATATGTAGGGGAACAATCTCCCCCACAGTCTTAAATGGCAATAGCTCCAAATGCTTTACTCGTGCTCAAGGAGAATACAGCAGTAGTTTTTTTTTTTTTAATGTGAACTTTTACACTAAAATGAAGCAAATAAGCAAATCATATGCAGGTTTTTAAATATTTTCCTTGACATCTGAGTATTTACACACACCTTGTACAACCTTAACCTGTAGAAGACAAGTATTCAAAAAATGAAATAATGAAAAAAACATGGCCGTATAAAAAAGCACACTCAATGCAAACTAATCCCCAAGGATTAATATTTTAATACTGATGCATTTGTGTTTTGTAAGCAAATATAATTAGAGAATATTTATTAACAGAGTAAAAGAAATTCCATGTGGAACCTTTGTTAGAAACAAAATGACTTCAGGAAAAATATAATCTAGCTTCCTGAATATATTCACACAGGAACATGGAAATTGCCAGATCAGATCATTGGTCTGTCTACACTGATACCTTGTCTTGACATGTCCAGGATAAGATGCTTCAGCAAAAGTTGCAATAAACCCCAAAGTAGAGAATGCCGGAGTAACCTGCCCTTAAGGGAAGTTTCTTCCTAACTCCCATCATTTAGAAGCAGTCTCCACCCTAAAGTAGGAAAATTTCATAGATTTTAAGGCCAGACTGTGATCTAGTCTGATCTCCAGCATAGCGCAGGCCACAACATTTTACCCAGTGATTCCTGTCTCACTCCCATAAATTTCCTTTCCTGGGGTGGAGTAGAAAGATAATTTTAGCTCTGTATTTTGCACTGGTGTGAAGTACCCTGGATTACTGTGTCCAGTTCAAGTTCCACAATTCAAGAAGGATGTTGACAGTTCAGAGAAGAGTCATGAGATTGATAAAAAGATTATTAAACATGCCTTATGGACAGTAGTGCTGGAAGCCAGCCCTTTTACCCCTGTCCACTCCACTCCCCCAGAGCTGAGGCCAGGACCAAAGCCCCGGGTGCGGGCCGGCAGCCAGTATCCCAGGCACGGTGCGGCAGCTGGGACCCAAGGTGTGGAGTGGCAGCAGAGCCCCAGGCACGGGGCTGACAGCCGGGAGCCCGGGGGTGCTGAAGTACCCTCCGCACTCCTAGTTCCCACACCTATGATGATAGACTCAAGGAACTCAACCTATTCAACTTAACAAAGAGAAGGTTAAGGAGTAACTTGATTACAGTCTATAAGTATCTACTTAGGGAATAAATATTTAATAATTGGCTCTTCAGTCTAGCAGAGAAAAGTATAACATGATCTAATGGCTGGAATTCATAGCTAGACAAATTCAGACTGGAAATAAGGCACACATTTTTAATGGTGAGAGTAACTGACCACTGGAACAATTTACCAAGGGTTGTGGTGGATTCTCCATCACAGACAATTTTTATATCACGATTGGATGTTCTTAAGAAAGATATGCTCTAAGAATTATTTTGTGGGAGTTTTTTGTTATACAGGTCAGACAAGATGATCACAATGGTCCCCTTGGAATCTATGAATCTGTATATAAGATGTCTCAAATTGAGCACTCAAAAATTAAGCCACCCAAATCATTAGCTATTTTTGAAAATCTTTGTGATCCCTCTGTCACAAAAGCCTTACAATCTAAAGGACCAATCCTGCAGTCAGATCTGCCTGGATGGATCTGCCCATGGGCATGGGGTGCAGTCATGAATCCAATTGGAGGAGCAGAGTCAAAGAGCCTGCTTCAGTTCTCATTGAAGCCTGTGATAAAATTCTATTTACTTCAGTGAAAGCAGGACCAGGCCCCCAAACCGTCAGGGGAAATAATATAAAAATATCTAACACACCCACTAGCTAGCTGGAGGTTCAGATTGAAAACGGATGTAAATTTGGTGGTTGTATCTGGGTTACTGTTTTGTTTGCAGTGAATTTGTTTCTATGGTGGATTATCACAGAAAGGAAGAGTGCAATTCACCTCAGTGCAGAGGGGTCATACAGATCATATGCACTACTTAAGCTTCATGTGATGTGGTCCATAGGGTCTTGTATGTGCCCCTTTCAGTGATATGAATTTCACCTTGTGTGAGGTTGTTGAGCCTCGTAGGAGGTATATTTTGTGTCCAGTCCCCAGTCTGGAGATAGCTTAGTAAGCTGCAAAGAAGAAAAGTTTTATCCCATGGGGATGAGGAAGTGGACATTTTATTTCATGATGGCTATTCTGCTTCCTGCCACAGCCAAATCAACAAAACCTTCCTTTTAAGAGCAAAATACAAGATTAAAAAAAAAAATCCAGCAAAAAATCTGAAAGGCCGAGGACAAGTTGCTGAAGGTTCTTTGTGACTTATGTCTAGAGAAAAAAGAAAATATATGCAAATGAAGCAAACAGACTGTAGTTGTTCTCCTCCTAAGAACTTCAACCCATTTCTTGGGTTCTAGATGGGAGCTTAACTACGCAACCGAATAGGGCCTTCTTCATAATTAATATAAAAAACATATTTGTGAAAAAAGTCCTTCCCTTTTCTCTTTTTTGAAAGAAATAACTTATTCTCTGGAATAAGTCTGTCATCCTGGCGCATTTCTTTCAACGTAGTGCTAGCACATCTTCTTGACAGTTTATTAAAGTTTCAAACAGGACTCATGCAGATTAGTATAAATATCTTATTTTGCCTTAGCACCAGATTTCTGTTGAAACAGAACAAATCACTATATTCATTCATCATCATTTGGCTGTGAGGTTGCAGCATGCCAAAAATAGTAAACACTTGTGGAATCTACAGTAATTGAGAGCAACAGTAAATTACATTTTAAGTGCTCATCAAGGTGAGAATGAGGCACTTCAATGCCTCTTCGTACATCCTTGTTAGGAATTTTGCCAAACTCGAAGAACATGCAGGTTCCTAGAAGATGCCAACTCTAACCTTTCTTTGTTTGCTTTGAAGTTCAAATGAGACAAAATGTTGTTTTTAACTGTGGTTTGCTAGATGTGATCATAGTGTGATCTGCTTAGTTGACAGCATCTCTTCCCCATCAGCCCTCCCTCTTCCCCCCCATTCATACACAATTCAAGGAGCTGAAAAAGTTTGTTTTGCCATTAAGAAGATGAAAACAGTTCTGTATCATACAATAGTTGCATTGCAAACAATATAATTTATGTTATTACACAATTACTATATTTTATATTTGCCTTGCAAAATTGCCATTAACATTTACCATTGTAGGTACAAAATCCACTCATTTTACCTTTCACACGATAACTGATGATGAAAAAAACCTAATAATATTTTACTCATCCATCACAACAATAGCAAAACTGCATATCTAGGATGAGCAAGGAAATAAAATTTCACAATGCTATATATTTTATTATATTATTTCCATCACCATGGTATCTGGAAACACCTTTCATCCCAAAATATAGAGACAGTGTTTCACCATCCCAATATTTATGCCACAGGATGCAATACACCATACCATAGTTTCAGACAGAGGCTTAGTTTATACTAAAATATTCTGTATCTTTTTTTCCAGCACAGCAGATGTACTAAAAATGGTGACCATACTTGGGTACATAAGGGTCAAGCATTTTCATCTTTGCTTCATGACCCTGTGCTGAAAGTATCTGACCCCTATCTACACTAGCACTTACACTGTTATTAGCACCAGTGCAACTTTACCATTGCTGGAAAAGAGCCTTGTTATTTATTTATTTATTTTTTGCTGCAGATGTACAGGGAATATAGCAAAAAGAATTTAATTTCCCAAACTGAAATTTGGTCAAAATAACAGAGTTAAAACCCATCATGTTGCAGGAGGTGCCATGGAGTCATTAATGATACCATGTATTTAGTAGCTCAGTTTTACAACTCATCTAAACCCAGTACTTTTGACAGCACATTATCTCTATTTCCCCTATCACCAGGCTGGCCTTTGGTTAACTGACATTTGGTTTACTTAGAAAGAAGAGTACAGTATCATCTGGTAAATAATCAAGCTCATTTACTAGACCACTTTGTGTTTTCCTTAGCGGTCTCTCTTCCAAGAGTTCATAGAATCATGGAAAGTAGGGCTGGAAGGGACCTTGAGACATCATCATCAAGTCTAGGCCCCTGCACTGTGGCAGGACCAAATAACCTAGACCATCCCTAACAGGTGTTTGTCCAACCTGTTTTTAAAAACTTTCAATGATGGGAATTCTATAACTTCCCTTGGAATTCCAGAGCTTACTTACCATTATAGTTAGAAAGCTTTTCTTAATATCTAACCTAAATCTCCCTGGTTACAGATTAAGCCCTTTACTTCTTTTCCTACCTGTAACTGTTACCTCTCAGTCTTCTTTTCTCAAGACTACACATGCCCAGTGTTTTGAACCTTTCCTCATAAGACAGGTGTGACGGGTTGGATCACAGAAACCCCCCTGGGAGCTGCCACCCGATGTGCAAAGACTACCCCTGCTTCTGTTTTCCCTGCCAGCTCAGGACTCCAGCACCCTGTCTTGCTGAGCCAGACACTCCCGTCTGGCTCCAGACACAGACCCAGGGTCTGAATCACTTGTCCCAAAGCTGCAAGTTTACCTGAAAACAGCTCGCAGTAGCGTGCTTGTCTTTAGCACTCAGATGCCCAACTCCCAATGGGGTCTAAACCCAGATAAATCCGTTTTACCCTGCATAAAGCTTATGCAGGGCAAACTCATAAATTGTTCGCCCTCTATAACACTGATAGAGAGATATGCACAGTTGTTTGCTCCCCCAGGTATTAATACATACTCTGAGTAAATTACTAAATAAAAAGTGATTTTATTAAATACAGACAGTAGGATTTAAGTGGTTCAAAGTAGTAACAGACAGAACAAAGTAAGTCACCAAGCAAAATAAAATAAAATGCGCAAATCTATGCCTAATCAAACTAAATACAGATAATCTCACCCTCAGAGATGTTTCAGTAAGTTTTTCTCAGACTGGACACCTTCCAGGCCTGGGCACAATTCTTTCCCCTGGTACAGCTCTTGTTGCAGCTCAGGTGGTAGCTAGGGGATTCTTCATGATGGCTTCTCCCCCTCTCTCTTCTCTTCCCCCCTTTATATATCTTTTGCATAAGGCGGGAACTCTTTGTCTCTCTGGGTTTCCACCCTCCCTCACTGGAAAAGCACCAGGTTAAAGATGGATTCCAGTTCAGGTGACATGATCACATGTCACTGCAAGACTTCATTACTCACTTGCCAGCACACACATATACAGGAAGACTCACAGGTAAATACAGCCATCTGCAGACAATGGGAGTCATCAAGATTCCAAACCATCATTAATGGTCCACACTTTACACAATTACAATAGGCCCTCAGAGTTACATTTTATATTTCTAGTTTTAGATACAAGAGTGGTACATTTATACAAATCAGATGATCATACTCAGTAGATTATAAGCTTTGTAATGATACCTTACAAGAGACCTTTTCATGAGGCATATCCCAGTTACTTACATTCACTTATTACCGTATTTTCTCTAAAACTATCTCAGTTACATTATATTGACTTATTATCAAGTTTTTATAAAACCATATAGACTGCACAACGTCACAACAGGTTTTTTAAACCTTTTTATCATTTTTGTTGCTTTTTTCTGGAGTCTCTTCAGTTAATCCATGTCTTTCTTAAAATGTGGCACCCAACTTTGGACACCATAGTGATGAGTAGAGCAGGACAATTACCTCCTGTGTCTTACATATAACAGTTCTGGTAATTCACACCAGAATGATATTAGCCTTTGTCACAGCTGTATCACATTGTTGACCCAGATCTTTTTCAGCAGTCTGACTGTCTAGTCAGTTATTCCCCATTTTGTATTTGTGCATTTGTTTTTCCTTCCTAAATGAAGTACTTTCACTTGTCTTTATTGAATTTCATCTTGTTACATTCAGACCAATTTTCAATTTGTCAAGGTCATATTGAATTCTAAACCTATCCTCCAAAGTGCTTGCAATTCTTCCCAGCTTGGTTGCATCTGCAAATTTTATAAGCATACTCTCCGCTCCATTACCCAAATCATTAATGAAAATACTGATTAGTACTAGACCATGACTGATCCCGGAAGACCCCACTAGATACACCAGTTTGACAGTGAACTCTGGATAACTACTCTTTCAACCAGTTGTGCGCCCACCTTATAGTAATTTCATCTAGACCACATTTCTCCAGTTTGCTTGACTAGGGCAACCTCTGCTTAGCTTATTGGATCTGCCACAAACACATGCTGTGGTAATACGGCTGCAGTAAAATGGCCATTCTATCTAATGAAATGTGAGGACATATCAAGGGTGTCAGGACACCAAGGCCATGCATAGTTTCTAAACTTTTGATACTGAGCACCAAAGAAGTTACAATGTCTTAAAACTTGTATTTCACATACCTTTGGAAAATGGCAGGGAAGTTATTGACAAAGGCCTAGATCCACAAAGGCACTTAGGCATCTAAGTGCCTAATTCAGGCATGTTGTTGCCTGGTTTGTAGATTGTGCTGTAGCTTAGGTGGCAGATAGGCATGCAGTTGCCTAGAGTGAGGCAGAAGTGTGCATGACCAGGGGCAGAAAGTTAGTTCCTAGTGAACTCTTCCAGTGAAAATTTAGGCAGCAAGTGAGCTTAGGCACCTAGAGGGTTAGGCAGTGGCTGAGTAGGGATTTTGTGGATTGCAATAGTGACTAAAACTGGGACTTGGGCACCTAAACATGGGCTTTAGATGCCTGCATCCCTTTGTGGACCTGGGCCAAAGTAACTTGTGATTAAGTGAAATACATAATGTGAAAAATGAATTGGCATGGAGCAAGGCTGGTTTAAATCAATATTTTAAGTTTGGTTAAGATGAGCACCTACTATTTGAATGCTTATCCCAGGGGTCGGCAACCTCTGGCATGCAGCTCGCTAGGGTCGGTTTGTTTACCTGCCGCGCCCACAGGTTCGACCGATCGCGGCTCCCACTGACTGCGGTTCGCCACTCCAGGCCAATGCGGGCTGCGGGAAGCAGTGCGGGCCGAGGGATGTGATGGCCGCGGCTTCCCGCCGCCCCCATTGGCCTGGGACGGGGAACCACAGCCAGTGGGAGCTGCGATCGGCCGAACCTACAGACGCAGCAGGTAAACAAACTGGCCCGGCCTGCCAGGGTGCTTACCCTGGCGAGCCGCATGCCAGAGGTTGCCGACCCCTGGATTATCCAGACTCCAAAGGAACTTCTTGAATTTTCAAAAAATGAGCAAGAAATACCACAAGAAAAGTTTTTCTAATGTTATTTCAACATTTCCTCTTTTAATGGGACTAGCCAGAAATAGAAAGGGCAGAGGTACATGAAAATAGAAAAAAAAAAAACGTTTCAGTAGCCATCTTTGTGGTAAAATAGTATTATGCCTGAGCTTCAGATGATAGTTTATCTGAACTGGTTGGCTCATTTTTAATCCATTGACTTTCCCATGATTTTTTCCCTGGTGGTTTTTTAAAAATTCATTTTAACGTTCCACTAGAGAACATTCAATATAGTTTGCTAACGATAGCCCTTTTCTCTTTTGCATAGACCTTGAGAGAGAGAAAAAGGACCATATATCTCTACTATTATTTTAAAGTGCTTAAAACGAACTTGGCTAAGTCTTTCTATCTTCTCAAAAATAATTGCACCGTCACACTCATTCACATTTCGCTATAACTGTCAGGTGCTGGTTTTGATATGTAGCACAAAGCAGAAATCAAGCATAATCAAGTGCTTATTGCAGCTTTTTCTGTACAACACAATTATAAATGATTTTGAGTATCATCTGAGGAAAGGTCAATTCATTATCTTAAATCAGGACTAGTGGTTGCGGTGATACAGTAAGCATTTATCTAAAATTCCATTAAAACAATATTCTTTCTGCCAGATGATTTGACTTTGAAAAATCCATAGTTTAAACGACTATCTGAATCACATAACAAGACTCAATTACACCAGGTGGTATTGACTGATGTATTTAATAATGCAATAAAGATGTCATCCCTGACAGAATTTGTTAGTTTGAAAATAGGGCAAAATGCCATTTTACTACAAAGTTGGCTAATGAAAAATATTGCTTACAAAGTGATGAGACCTGTCAAGCAAATTTACAGTATGCAATATTCATAAGCTCTCATATATTTCAACAGAGTGTGGCTGCATGGGCATACAATAGCAGACAATATGATTATGGTCACTGTGCAGAATAAACAAGCTAAAAAGGTGCAATAGGTGAAGTTCAGACTGCTAAACAGTCCACAGTAATCAATGAATGAAAAACTTCAGGGTTGGAAAATAGCTCCCAGGTTCCTAAACTGAGTTTACTATTCCTTGTGCTTGTACAGGCAATGTCACAATTTTACTGCCACCTGGATGTTTCACAGACCCCACAATTCAAACAGATTCTGCTTTTGGGGATTAAAGGTTGTGAGTTGGATTCAGTGAATCCAAATCCCAGAAGTTTGGCAGAGGACTCAGTTGGTTTCTGGGATGCCAGCATTAATGGCTGAGGGCCAGATTCTAATCTCAGATGCATGGCACGCTTCGCCTCCTATCTCGATTAAGCCACGTCTGCGGCTAGCACAAGTAATACACAGCAGCAGTTTTTATGAAACACAGTGATAGCACTGCTGAGCATCTGAGATTAAAATCTGATCCTGAAGGTATAAAGATGCATTTCTTTAAATACACGAGCTTTAATCATTTTAAAGGAGTTGGGGGAAAATGTCTGCCTTTACTTCATTTTACCTTTAACCTTCCACACGCCTTACCCCCAAATGGGGATCTGGTGATTCAAAAAATATATCACAGTAGAGAGAAAAAAGCAAGTTAGGCTGACATGTAAAGAAATCAAATTAGTAGTAGAGGCATCACAGGAAGATTATTTCCCTCACCCTCTAACTTTCTCAGATATATGTTGTCCATAAAAGGATTTCATAAACTCACAAGTATTTATTCTTTAAGTAATTCCACAGTGTTGTAAAACAACATGCAAACTGCAGGTTAGAGAGAAATAAGAGTGTCAGCATAGCAAAACTCGATTAGAAAGTTTGATTTGATTATCTGTACCTTGTTTGCATCACACTGATGCTTTACTCAGTAGTACCTGACTAGAATATTTTCATTGCAGCCTGAGCAGGGAAGCTGGGGCTCTTGACAGAATACTAGGCAGCAGGAAGCATGACATTTTATGCTGGAACTTTCCAGCATACTAATTGCTGCTTTGGAAATTATACTCGCTTGATCTTGTCTATTGGTTCAAATGGAAGATATCCAGAAAGATGTGGTTGATATTGGAGATAAAAAAGAACAGGGGTTTGAGGAGCTGAAAGGTACTGTACAAGTAGATTGATGCAATATCTTAATGTACTGGCCTTGAACTACAGGAACTTGATGGTGAATCCAGCCAGATTAGGGAGACTGAGAATCAATCAGTTTCTGATGGTTGTAAAAGTCACAATAAAACAGAAGATGGTTGTATATTTATTGTCAGAGAGCTACACACCAGACTCTCTTCTGCAGTAATAATTAAAAAAAAGTCAACTAAAGAGGTTAGCTTGAAAAGCAAGGAACAAAAACGCCTGACCTTTTTGTTCTGAGAAGAAAGCCCATTAGTTGAAAGATTGATTTTGTGCTTAACTTCTTTTTTCTTCTCAGCATTTATTTCCCCCCCTTGTTCTCTTTCTGTATGTTACATGCAATACCACAAAGCATTTAGTAGCCATTGGATACTTGTTCTCCCCCCCGCCACACACACACACACTTTGCTCCTCCCCCACAAAAAGTAGGAAACTCAATTAAAAGCTCTTGTAGTATTGGATTTCATTGTTGCTGAGCAACTTTAACCTTCAGTTCTAACAGGTTAGTCATGAGAAATCATACAGTATTTTTTTTAAGGAAAAGGAGGATCTGTGCAAATTGTGTGCCTTCTTTTTATCCTATCATTTCATTTGTCTTTCACCCGCGTTCACTAAAAAGAATTAAAAGGTACAGCAAAATTAAGCCTCCTGCTTTGAAATGCAGTAAAGAAGGATTCTGTTTACATTCATTGTTGGTTTGACTTTGAGTGGACTGAGCCTACATTGTGTGCACTTGGTTCATATATAATGTAGATGAGATTGGTAAGGCCAGAAATCTTAATTTATTCATTGTACTAGAGTAATGCCAGCCACCTCCTGTTTTCATTATACCAATCGAATGCCAGCCATTTCCTGTTTTCATTAGACCATTGTAATGCTAGCCTCCTACTGTTCTCATTAGTGCAGGACTGTGAAATGGCAGCCACCTCATGTTTTCATTATAACAGAACTATGTGGTGCCAGCTGCCACTTGTCTTACTTTACAAAATAGCATTTGACCACAGAATGTATTGTTTCCATGAGATGGGACACAGACAAGTCAGAGGCCTTAGAAATTCCTGTTGAGATACTGGAAACTCAGTGCAGTAGGACTAAGTTGATGCCACAATGATGAAAGGAAAAGCACGTAAAAGATATAAGCACTCGGAAAAGTGGTAAACACTCATGGAATACAGATATATTCTAGTAAACATATTAGAATCCTATTTTTTGCCCCATAATCTACCTCAGCCTCTGAGGGTAAGCAGAAGGATGGTGTTATGGTTAAGGTATAGGACTGAGCTCTGGAGAGCTATGCCCAGCTCCATCCCAGATTTCCTGTGTGAGCTACGGGAAGCAACAGCTTCTCTGGGTACATCTACACTACAGCGGGGAGTCGATTTAAGATACGCAAATTCAGCTACGTGAATAGCGTAGCTGAATTAGACGTATTGCAGCCGACTTACCCCGTTGTGAGGACGGCGGTAAAATTGACTTCTGCCGCTTTTTGTCGGCGGCGCTTACTACCACCTCCGCTGGTGGAGTTAGAGCGCCGATTTGGGGATCGATTGTCGTGTCCCGACGGGACGCGATAAATCGATCCCCGAGAGGTCGATTTCTACCCGCCGATTCAGGCGGGTAGTATAGACCAGACCTCTGTGCCTCAATTCTCCATCTGTGAAATGGAGATAGTAATACTTCCTTTCTCCCACCCTCTGTCTACATTTCTCCTGTGAGCTTGTGAAGGCAGGGAATGTCTTTTACTGTGTTTGTACCGTGCCTAACACAATGTAGCCCTGGTCTTGGTTGGGTGCTACTGTAATACTACTAGTAGAACTAATAAGGGTCTAATCCTGCAAAGACTTACTCATACAAGTAGGCCTGTAGAAGGCAATAGGAGATGTTTTTATAATACTAGATGCTGCAATTATATCTAACCCCTGTAGTTACCTTCTCGTTATGGGACTTTTGTGCTAGGCACTAGAATCAAAAAGTATAATGTTCAAAGTAATTGAAGTGTGATGCATTCAGTATGAAAATAAGTGGGTATTAATAAGTATTTTACCTAAGCACTTAGCCTGCTGGTGATATTAGTTAGTGGTAATAACAGATATTGAACCAAAGCATAATTGCACTTTGCACATTGAATGACTTCAGTGTAATTATTATAAAATGCCATTGCAATGAAACTAGTAGTCTGAGGAGGGGGTTGCAGGCTCGGGCCCTAATATAACAAGGAGCTGGGATTGGGGCATGAGGAAGACCAAAAGCATATATTGGTATGTAGATTCCTGGTATCTTGGCCTCCAAAGTCCTAGACCTGTGAAATACTCAACACTAGGACCTGAAAAAGTGCCATAGTGGAAACCTCTATTCTGCACCTGGACAAAATTATCAGTTCTAAACAATGACTTCAGTTTTAATTATTCATGTGGTTCTATCTTGTCATGTTTTATCTACTGTACGTTTTAATGATTTATGGTTTTAATGTTGGTTATGAGGCGCCAAAGAAGGCTATGCAGACAGATCCCTTAAAAATAAAATTCACTATTACAAATAGTGGCACTTATCGTCATTGCTTGGGAGGAAAAGAACTCTTCCGAAGAATTTTGTTCTGCTTTCTATGGAAAAGCTGTGGTTTCAGGAAAAAAAAAATCTTTTGTCATCCTCAGCTTGCTGTGTTATTAACATTACTAAATAATTGACAGATGTATATAAGTTTTGTTCAAATGATTAAAAGCTCATGAAAATCTTAACCTGTTAGTGTTCCCTGGGAAACAAAGACCTACCCATCTGTTAAAGGATTCTGTAAAATCTGTAATGAGTTATCTTTAAAATGACAGCTGTCACCCCAGGTTTTGAGCCTTGAAGAAGGAGTAAAAATACAATGAAGTAAATATGCACTGTCACCAAAACAACAAAAAATGTCCTAACTTGTTATTATTGTGATCACCTTACAGTGGGCTGAGGAATCCCTTGTAATATACCTGTGATCTGCAGTGTTTAGACAGGGTCCAAGTCAATAACGGGGTAGTTATGCTGGAGTGATGTTATGGCTTGATAAAACAATATATGTCTGCATATATCTTCACACTTGTCTGACACATTCTTCAAAATGAATAAGATTTTACAGGGATGGTGGCGTGTGATAGCATCACATGAAAATTACTTCTTCTGAATTGCAGAAGCCAAAGAAAGCTGAGAATGAGGGCATGAACACATTCTTTTTTTTTTGGTACATAGGTTGTGCCTTTATCCCCCTTCTTCTCCTCCCCCTTCCCCTTTTACCCCAGTTGTGGGAGACTTTGATAAGGGCAGCAAATTTCTAACTTCTTTTCTGGTGCCATTCCATCTCCCCATTCTGGTATGTAGGGCAGGTGGAGTCATAACATTATTTGTGAAATAAAATGCAAATTCTGCTATGCAAATGGACCATTAAGAAGTAAATTAGATTGAACAGCAGTGGTAAATCAGCAATTATATTGTTTTTTATATAGCAAGATTCCAGCAGAAATAAAATCCAACAAGTTTGCAACACATGTTGTGGATGGTAATGCGAGTCACCACTGGAACAGCAACCCTAAGGCTGATGATGTGCTTTACTAAATCTGGTGCACATTTTACTGCCACTTTGATGCAGTCTTTAAAGCAGTGAATGCTGAGCAAAGTGCTTTTAGTATGCTGGTAATACAGTGTATTAATTACTGTTTATAATAACTTCAATTTTTACGTAACTGTTGCATATTTGTGCATGTTATGCCAACTAAAATCCTCAGTGTGGACTACTGATTATGATTAATATTTATATTGTAGTTAAATTGTGCCTGCTTTTAGCAAAAGAAGCCTGTCATCCTGGATTATTTTATGAAACACCTTCCCAAACAAAAAACCAGGTGGCTTTTCAAATACAAGCCAATGTGAATTTTAACTGACTGCCACATTCAGAAACTGTGTCTGCTGCACAAAACAATATGCACATGTCCAAAGGCTGGTCTTTCTTTGGTCCACCCCTGTAAGCTTAGAAATGCAGCTTAGTACTCGCTGGTATTCCTTAAAAATAATTAGGATGGATTAAACAAAGAAACATGAATGAGGACGGCTGTAAAACACTTCCGAGGGAGCTGTGAGTTAGTTTCAAGATTTAGTTGCAGCCTCTGGTGGTTCCTTGCTGCCTAGATTTGTCATTGCCTGTAAATGCTTGGATTTCATCCAGGCAAGAGGTGATGTGAACAGCACCTTGGACTAAAAGAATCACCAGTTATCAGCAGAGCTGTCTCAGCTTTACATTCCTGATCCCACATTAAGCTTGGCCAGGCTCCAGCAAAGCTCTTCAAGTATGAGAGCCTAATTCAGATGTCCTCCAGCCTTCCTGCCTCACCTCCAACTGCAATGATATGGCATGTCCCTGGCATTTCACTTCCTCTGCAGAGGTGTTAAGGAACTGACACCATCACCACATCCAAACTATCTGTTTCACTCTTCCTCCACCTGCTCTACCTCCACCATCATCACACACACCCATCCCAAAGAGTTTTAAATTTTAAAACTACTAAAAGGCTATCAGTTTGGTAGATGTTGCTTTTAAGCTTAAGGGTCAAGGAATGGGTCTTTTAAGAAAGGTGTTTCAATTGGAAACTAAAATGATATATAAAATCTTTAGCACAATATTGTAGGTCTTTTGTTTGCTTTATATCCAAGTTCCTTGATCTTATATTCCCCTCTTTTCTTTTAGCTAAAGTGGAGCTGCTGTATTCATAGGTGCTGAAACTAGGGTGATGGGGGTGCTGCAGCCCCTGGCTTAAAGTGTTTTCCATGATATAAGGGTTTACAGTTTGGTTCAATGACTCTCAGCACTCCCACTATAAAAATTGTTCCAGCACCACTTGCTATCATTAGAAGAAAAGTCAGGGTGGTCCTCATAATCAGCATCTGTGCTAGTCATCTGTGGTAGACAGCCGTGGAGAGTGATGTGGTTTCCATTTCTTTTTTGTTTTACCTCAGAGACCTGTGCTTTTACAGCTCTGGGATCTCTATAGGTTACTTTTTCAACCCTTTTAGGCTTCCATAAACTAATGTTCTTTTTTGAATTACTTCCACAATGGTGTGTGTGTGTGTATATATATATACCAATGATGTCTTGGTTACAGTTTATTATATTATTATTACAGTTAATATATATATATATATTATATATATATATAATAAACTGTAACCAAGACATCATTAGTTGGGGGTGGCAAGACAGCAATACACAATAGGTAGGAGGCATTCAAAACATATTAGTGACTTGATTCATCCATGCTGATGCATGTTACAGGGTATGGTGGGAGTGTAATATATGACCATACACTGGAAGGCTGCCTGGCTCTTCTCTCAAGCCAAGGTCAAGAAACCAGTCAGGAGGGGCAAGGAGGGATTGGGGGCAGGTATAAAACACAAAGAAATGCCTGTCCCTACTAGTAACACAACCTCACGCCTCACCCCTCCCATCGGACACAAAAGAGGTGGGATGAAGACCCTAGACTCATGACCCTCCAAAATGGAACATGACCATAAGCTGTAAGGGGTGGGACCAAGAGTGTGCATTGCAGATATATTTGGGGCCTGCTAAGGAGGAGGTGGGAAATGGGAATGAGGAGGGAGGAATGGGGAACAGGGACACAGGCAAGGCTCTGGGGCATTAGAGCTAGGAAGGGGGGAGACGGGATAAACTCTCTGCGGCATCAGAGCTGGGAATGGGATGCTGGGAAACAAGGCTTTGTGGCATCAGAGTTATGATATACATGCTTGCTGGAAACTAACCCCAACATTGCATTGCCTGTACTTTGGACTTCTGGTCTTCCACTTTCTGTCTGCGTGACAAGAACAAGGGGAGGGAGTGAAGGGAAAGCCCTCTAACTGCATCATGGAGGTATTCCTCAACTTCTGGGCATTTTGCTTGGGGTGATGGCAATCTCCAGGGTTCCATAGGGCCCTCTGCCAAAGTCTAAGATGCTTTCCACTGGCACAGAATCTGGAGTAAGTGAAAGCATAGATGTTTTTCAGAAGCTTATCTTGTGGCCAAAGATAAAGATTTATTATTAGTTGTTTATCTACCTTCTAAACACCTAATAAAACAGTTTGTTAAAATAATAATACAAGTTATTCAAGTAATGGATTATTCTTGTTCTATACATTTATATTCTTTTCTTGATGTACTACAGTGAGTCCTTATCAAATGATATGGGGCCTGATTCTTAACGTCCTAGCAGCTTGTGCCAAGTGGGTGCTAAATGCTACCAAATCAGAATAGTAGTGCTTTACACACACTGTGCACTTGGCTGGCACAAGATGTAAGACAGTAAAGAATCAGTCCTATTGGGGAATGTCTATTTTTAAGGCTCAAAATGCAACACAAGGAAAATTAACAAGTGTTACTTTTTTGGAGTAATGATTCAGAAATATAAGTGGACTTTGAGTGTAAAAGGTCTTTGAAAACCCACGTATAATACACACATACAACATTATGATACTGGAATATAAAAGTGAAGAATTGCAAAAAAGTAAGATTAAGAGCTTTGTTAGTTATGCCATGATAATTTATAATAATAGACAATGAATGAGTTTAGATGTAGTCACTCTTAGGTCAGTGCCTTGCTGGCATGATTGTGGTTTTGTCAGTTCTTCTCCCTTTACATAGATTTGTTGATTTGCTTAAAATGATGTTATTGCTGATAGGACAAAGGTGATGTGCTGAAGGATTTTAGGTAAAAAGTACACAAACTTGTAATGACAAGAAGTCACAGGAGCAGGGTGACCCAGAAACAGAATGACATGGAAATTGTATAAACATAAAAAGTCGTGTAAATTGAAGCTTGCATATTGTACGGGTCACATAAAACAAATGCATAATATGCTAAACACTGATTGGAAAAGGGTTAATTAATATGTAATGTGGAAATCAATAAAAACACCCAAGTGAATAAGGCCCAAATCAGAGAAAACCTGGACCACAAACTGAAGGAACAGTTCTGAAGGATTAGACCAGGGATCAGAAGCAATGATGACCATCATGACATATTGGAGAACTTCCCTGTGCCTGGGAATGTGGTAACTTGTGCCCTGTACTAATTCTGTATTATGTTTATCGTCTATCATAAACTTATGTTCAGACACTATAAGAGACAATACTTCAGTCTGAAATTGTATAAATAAAGGCAAAAATTGAGTAAGCCTAAATTGGGTGGATTCGTGACTCAGTTTCCCACCTTACACTCCCAACAGTCCCCTTGGTAAATATTTATTTAAGTCATTTTAGACTCAAATAGGACTTCAGAGATATTGTAATTTATCACCATGTCAGTATTCATTATATAGCTATGAACTATAATACACTGAATAGTTATAAAATATATTAACTATAATATGCACACCAAATAGTTTGACTATTTCCCATGTTTTTTAATAGAAAACACTCAAAAGGTATAATCTAGGTTATGGATGAACCATATACATAATTTCTTGTTAAAGCAATATCTCTATTTAGAGCTGTCTTATCTACTAAGACAAGAGCACAATCCTGCTTTTGTTCTGTATCAGGAGCTCCCATCAGACCCCGTAGCAGTATTCAGTAAAAAAGAATGTAGAATCTGGCTGTAAAAGGGCAAAAAAGAAAAAAAAAATTGGTGAAGTGCTATTTTTTTTTATAATCTAGGATCTTAAAAATGGCCAAATTTTAAAAACATTTTTTAAAATGTATTGAGACCTTTTCTACCCAAAGATCATTGTGAATGTTTATTATTTATATAGTGCCAACAAGTATTTTAGGCTCCTAAATATGGACAAGGGTTCTCTGCCCCCAAAAGCTTACTCCCGGAGTAAATTTATAATGGATATGATCATAAATCTTCTATTTTATTAAATAAAAGTATTTTAAGTGTATCCTTTGTTTTACATTTTTAAGTAAAAATTTATAGTAAAAGAGAGAAACACTATGGGGCTGCTGAAAAGCAGCTGGAGAGCAAATGAGTATGTGATATAGAAGTTATCTTCTGTGAAACTGTTTCCTTATACTATATGAACATTAAATGAAAACTTACACTGAAAACCATTGTTACAAATAATAGTGGCTACTTGCAATTCGGATGAAGACCCTAGTAACAGGAGTGGGCAAAAGGACTTTTTGTGTCAGGCATGAAAGGGGTGGTTTTCTTTTGGATGCAGATCTCAGCCTCGATGGATCAGCAGATCCATGTCTTTGTCACCTTCAGACTGGACTGCTGCAAAGAATGCTACATGTGACTATTTCTTAAGACCACTTAGGGCTTGTCTACATGGTGCATTAGTCCACAAAAGAGGGTTATAAATTCTAGTGTGTTAGCACATCATGCACTAACTTGCCCCTGTGCACCCTGCTGATGTGCAATAAAAGTTCCCAGTGTGCTAATGTAGTTCCATTTCAAACAGGACTACATTAACGCACACTATGGGTGCGTGCCACTAGGGTCCACGTAGGCCAGTTAGTACGCAACATGCTAGTGCATCCTAGAATTTACACCCTTCTGGTGCAGACTAATGCAACACGTAGATAAGCCTTTAGACTAGCACAGAATGTGACTGGATTCGTTAAGGAATGTTTCTTCTTGAAAGCATGTTAAAAACGTGCTTCATCTGCACTGGCTTCCAATTCATTTCCAGGTGCAAATTATGCTGCTGGTTTTAACCTAAAAAGCTTGAATGTCTTGGATAAGTCACAGATTGCCTCTCTCCTTGTGATGAGAGTGGCAGCAGATTTCAGAGGGGTAGCCGTGTTAGTCTGTATCAGTAAAAACAACGAGGAGTCCTTGTGATGCCTTAGAGACTAACAAATGTATTTGGGCATAAACTTTTGTGGGATATAAACCACTTCATCAGATGCATCAATGGCAGCAGAGGCACTTTAGCTGATAATCTCCTTGCTAAATAGTGAGGGTCCTTGACTGCTCCCTTTCTCCACAGGTTAGCAAGAGCCCAAATTTGTAGACTGCCAGGCCACGCTGTAAGATCTACCTGTGGTTCGTGTCCTTATCAGGGAAAATAGAAAAGTCTTCGTGGACATATTACATTTTTGTGTGAATAAAAAAAACCCCAATCATATCTGCTCTAAAATACCTGTAGAAAAGATGCATGCCTATAAGCAGTACTTTTATTTTAAAACAAAAACAGACACCACAGATTGATTCCAGCATCTATTAAGAAAGAAAGAAAAGACTGTCTCCTAACCATTAAGGGAAACATTTCTCTTAATCTTGAATTTAACATATAGTGAGCGGGGTCACATTAGTAATCAGAAGCAATGAACAAAGGGCGATATTGTGCTTCCTATGTATCCCTCTGACACCACAAGCATCCTGGAAAATGTGACTCAAAAGGCTTAAAGATGGCTCATTAACTTCCTGATCCATTTCTGTGTGCACTACTGATACTAAGCTGACCTTTTACAAGTCAGGCTACACATGTACTGCATAGGGCCATCTCCCCATTACTGTCAGTGAAATTCTGCCTGTAGGGACATAGAACTAAGTGAAGAAATATACTTTCAGCTGCTTTCTTGTCTCAGACATATAAGGGTTGAGAACAGGATATTTGTCCCATGAGTGAACACCCTGAAGCAGCTATATGTGATTGGCCTAGTGGAGATCTAACAATCTTTATGCAACAGACTGGCCACTTTCCAAATGAGAAATCAATGACTCTGTATTCTGGGGTAAAGGGAAGCTGGGATGGTTTATTCCTTTTTGTTCTACATACAGTATGTACCCAGCCAAGCTCTGAATTATGCAGAGTTCATGACAGCAAGACAGCAAACATCCCCACGTCAAACAAGGACTTCAGGAGCATAAGGTACATTCTGGCAGGATTCTGCATAGACAGGGCTTGCTGGATTTTGGAATGGAGCCTGTGGGAAGACAAACATATGCAGCAGAAAGCAGAGAAGAACACAATAGGGGTTTTCTGTGTCCAGGGTAGTCAGCTAATTAGATGCAGGATGGTTTTATTTCTGCATAATAGAGTTATAGAAGATATCAAATGAGTGAATAGCCATCTTTCCTGTAGGACTGTAAAGATCAGCCTCTGGTAATACAGAACCGAAAAGGACAAAAGACCATGCTAGAATAACAGTGAGCTAGAAGTTGGGTATTTAAAAATATCTCCCTAATACCTGCAGTATCCTGAATGATCTAAATATGAATCTGTCAAAAGCAAACACTATTCTCTTGTTGGCTGAAAATCCGTGGAAGAAACTCCCCCAGAGCTCCACATATATCAACCTATTATCATTATGCCACATGGGTAACCACAGAAGACATCAAATTAGAGCACTTTTAAAAAAGCCCTTTGGCACATCATGTGGTGAATTCATCTTGATGCAAAAAATGAATAAGTTACAGGCTAGTTAGGATTTTATATTTTGTCAACAACTCAAGCAGCAAGACTTAATACTTAGTAACATTTTCCCCCATTGCTTTGTCATGTTGCTTACAGCAGAATATGAATAGAGATTACTTACCTCTGTTACCCAGGACATTGAGAAAGATTAAAAAAACAAAAACAAAAAACCAAAACCCTACATCTTCTGGATTATTTTTCCACATGTACACTTGAGCAGTGATTTGATCTTTCTTGCTAGGCTGACAGCCTTTGAGAACTGAGACCCTCATTTATAATACTTCTGGTGAGTTCACTTCAGTGTAGTAAACCAGTATAGTAAAGTCCTATTACTGAAGCTCTATACTGTTGTAATAATAGCCTGTAGGGCTTCATCACATCAGCTGCTTAAAAGATAACCCTACCCAGCTTGATGAAAAGTCTTCACCACTTTCCTGTTGAGAGAAAACGGTTACACATTTCTAATAAATGAAGCAGGAACTGTCATTTTTTTGGCAAACTGTTAACTAGCTGTAACAGCCGCATTGCCACAAGTTGCTTTTCCAAAGTAATTACCATCAGGCTCCCTGTGGTATGCAGTGTTTAACACATTTCTTTTCTGTTAATGAATGCAAGAGCAGGCAACACCACTATTAGTAATTGCTTTTTATTCGTAGTCCTCATTTTCCAGATAGGTCACATTAAACACAGCCATTAAACAATAGCAGTTGAGATAATCCATACAATGTATGCTGCTTTTGTTTGGTTTTTTTAGTGTTGTTCACCAGCCACTTGGTGTAGCTCTTAGCCATATGGGGAGACAAGGGTTGATAAATGTGAACTGCCAACCTGTGGAACAATGGGGCCAGAGAAGTCAAGACCTTAATCAGGTTTCATTCAATTACACTTCAAATCAACAAATCTTGATAGCCAAAACTCCCATTTGAATTAATGCACTGATAAATGCTGCCTGATGTCAAAAGAATGTAATTAGACAATAATGAGTGGGCGTATAATATGCCAGACTTCAGACTACTTGTTGACCTCAGCATTTCTACTCCATTAGGCAACAAACAGCTGGAAAGCTAGTTTGAATAAAGCATTGAGCTCCATCACTAGGATCTGTATGACTTTTTAATGGTCATATTTCTAAATGGACAATCTCCTGTGTGCACTAATGACAAATCACATTTCAAGAGAAGTTCTCTTCTGCTGGACAGGCCTAGAAAATGGTAAATTTTCTAACTGATTTTGAATTCAGTTGTTTATGATTTGGTTGGTCAACATTTTATGAAATCACAGGAAATGTTACTCTATTATTTGCTTAGGTTAATATACAAGTGGCATAGACATCCATTCCTCTCCACTCATATTTCATGCCTTTATTAGTCGTTTAATGGATTTCCCCTTGTAACTATAATTATTTTTACAATTGTCTGGTGGAAGTTTTCATTTAATATAAAAAGTCACTTTTAAAATCTGCCTTATGTACGCAAAAATGCAAGAAATAATCCATGGGCTTTAGTTTTAATTGCTGGGTTGTTTCCAGGAAAGTTGAGGGATAGACAGTTATATTTTACTTCTCCCATGTGTGGTATTTCCTTCAATTAATCACACAGATGCTAACTTAACCCTCAAAACCTCCCCCCATATAAACTTTATCAGTTGATCATGATGTATCAACAGCAGTGGCAGGTGACTCCTAAATGATGAAGCAGATATCATATTCTGGGATAGCCTCATTGGAAGCAGTATGCCAGAGTTCTACAACACAAGGCAGTTGCTGGACAAATTAAATAAAAGCAAGATTTGCTAAACTCAGCTATAAAGCTGTGAGTCATGAATTCCGAATTACCTCAGACTGGTAAATAAATAATCACTACTAAATACAGATAATGTGTTAAACAGCTCAAGCTAGTAAATCACTAGTGACAGAGAGCCTTAAGGTAAATTTCTTTTACACTGGCACAGCCCTTTCTCAGAATGTTGTGTTTTTATGTCTTCAGACACATACAATGAATTGTACAATTGGTTTCTGAGTGTTAAAATTGTTTATAAAATACAGAAGCCTCCGTCACTTGACTACATTTACATACTGATTTAGGTTTAGCTGAATAATGGATTTCACTGGCTGAACTAAAAGCTTGGTGCTCATAAACTAAAGTGATGGGCACCATGGAAATAAGGGTAAAAGACAGATAAAATAAAAAGGGATCCTCTCTGGAATTTTAGCTATCAAGCAAAATCAACTTTGAATCTCCTGGCAAAATAATACTGTAGAACACAGACAACAACACATTTTAGATACACAAATTGTCCAAAATATGGAGAGTAGCTTGATAAAACATGTACAATATCCTTTGTTTACATATGATTGTAGACTTTCTGTACAATGGAAGCTGAGAGCAAACTTTTGGAATGGCTGGTTTTCAAGAACCAAAGACAATTCATTGTAGGACTGACTAGATGAGAACACCTTTTTCACGGAATACACAACATCACAGCCAGGTGTTGGTCAACTTTGTTTCTTGAACTGATGAATATTATTTAAGTATGGCCATGTGGGATCTGAAATGGCCAACCTGAACTGAATTCACTCTTTTAAATACATTTAAAGATATGACCGTTTAAATTTAGTGTAATCCAGATCCACAGTTTTCTATAACTGTGTTTCATGGTGCTATGTCATAGAGAATATTTAAAATACCCAGAGGAAAATGTTAGTCTAAACTTTTCCTCTGCTGCTTCTTGTGCTTGTGCGAGTTTCATTTTAAGCAAATATTTAAATGTGTATTTTTTTCAACTTTCATCTGGAAGCAATTTTGAAGTTTGCCAAACACCGTAAAGAAGGGTTGAAGTTAAATAGGGGGATGGGGGTTGGAGCGGGGGAGAGAGAGAGAGATTCTCTTGCAAATTATTCCAACAAGACGATAACAACGCAACTTAAAATAATAGTTTAAAAAAAACAAATACAAAATAAGCAGCCCGCACCCAGAACCTTTGTAAACCATAGCACTTTCCAAGAAACCAGAAAAAACAGCGCTTGTACCACACAGGCTCTGACACATTTTTATACTCTATGAACTTAACAGTAGCATAAAACATTAAATATTAGGATCAATTGTGATTTCAACCAAGAATGTGTTACCTAAACAGACTGTTTGCATATGTGCTTTGAAAAAAACAAGGAGGTTTCAGGTGTTGGTTCAAGTGTAATTTTTGTTATTAAACATGGGTTTGCAATAGAAGGACTTGCACACAACCATGACTGATAGTTGTATTTGTAGGCTGTTCAGTTAGCTCCATCAGCTCACTCAAACACATTCTGAACAGATTATGTACTGAAGTACTTTGTAGACCATACATTAAACAAGAGACTTTGCTCTGAGGCAGTGCTTCCCACACTCCATGGGGAAAAGGAAGCAGGAGAAAACAAAACTCATAGAGTTTGACAGCTACTGAGGCAACACTTGCCATTTACAATATAAGCCCAAATATTTTTGCAACACAACTATATATTAATTTAATAAAATACACAATATAGCTCTTATACACTCAACAATTTGGCTCATATGCACTGAATCTGCAATAAATCAATAAAAATATGTCATTTGATGTAAACACATTGAATCTTCTTACATTTGCACATTTAAATGGTCATGTAATTTGTGTAGATGTCTAAGACATTTTCACTTTCCTGAGCTATTTTAGTGTCCACAAATTAATAAAAAAGTGTTAATAATGTTATTTTGTTTCATGTATTACCCTTCAAAGGTAACTATTTTTGCGAACTCGTATTATACCTCAGGTTTGTTTCTAACTTAGTGCTAACTATTTATATTTTTGTCGGACACTAAAATGCTAAATAGGCATTAAAACCTTTTTTTTCTTTTTATCAAGTGAATTAGCTTATGTGTGTGCAGGACAAAATGGACTATATCATTTTACATTTAACTTTAATATGATATGAGTTGTGTTACTAATGACCAGAATATGTTTTTTGAATAATGATCTGGAATGATTTTTGTTTGTGTTTTTGTTTCATTTTTTGTGGCAGATAACTTTATACAGAAACGTTTACCACAAATGAATGTTAATGTTTGGTGTAGCTTGGACTACTACAAAATCTTTGTTAGGACTTTCAGTAGAAGCCTGTGGTGACTGCTGGAAATCCACCACAGATCAGAATGATTCAACCCTGCTTTTCATGGGGTTTATAGGTAAACAGTAAAGTCAGCATCAACTATTGAGGACAGTCTTAAAATATCAGACGTAGTTCTATTCCTCATTTCTCATACCTTCCTATCAGATTGTCAAAATGGCACTGTCTTTCCTTCTTTCTCTTGGTTCTTAATGTACTTCACACTGTCCTAATGAAAGTTTGGTCAAAATGAAACCAGTATTTTATGTGAAAAAGAAAGAGCAGTGAAAAGAACATACTTGTGGGCACTTCAGACGTTCACTAAAAGCCTTAAAGCAGCATTGGTCTTCCTTCATCCCTGTAAAACTGTTATAACCAGGGGCGATCTTTTATTTTTTTCCAAATAAGCAGAAGAGGCAAGTAAGTGCCAGCCTACACTTTTTTTTTTCACTTCCTCACAGCTACAGGGTCACTTCCACGACAGTCCTGTAAAAGCTTGTCAATTTCTCTCACAACTTCCTCTGCGTCCACTGACTCTCTCCCTAGATCCCGATTTGAACGGTCTAACTGCTCCAGAACAGAGTCCATCTCACTTGAGTCTCGGCTCACTCGGGAATGTACATCTGCAAAGACCCTAGCCATCTGATCTGATGCAATGAATGGAGCGTCTCTTGACTGTTTACTAGGTGATAGATACTGACTGTCAGTTGACAAGTACTGGCTGCTTGGTTCAGCCAAGGCTCCTGATTTCACTTCACAACCATCCAGTGGTCCTTTTGTTGAGGTGCAAGGCTCAATGCATGTCTTGGTTGGGCTGCTCGATGCTGAGGGAACCTCCTGAAGAAGAGGACTCAGGGCACGTTTGGCTTTTAAATAAGGTTTAACATTGGCAATGAGAATAGTGTGCTCTCGCTTGTCTTTCCCAAATGTACAAAAAGTCTTTTTCCCAGTGGGATTCACAGTTTCATAAGTCTCAGTCTCAACGTTAGCTTCAACTGTGGGTACAAAGAGATTTGTGCGATAATCTGCATTTTCAGCCTGATTGGTTGTAGGGAACTGTGGCATCCAACACCTGTCAGAATGACCGAGCACTCTGCATTCATCTGTGCAATTAACACACTCTTCTTGTTCTGTAAAGCAAATGAGAAAAACAACAACTCATGTTATTAGGGGTTCCTTTAAACTAATACAGAAGCTATGATCAGCTCTCAGTTTGGCTTGCCTGACCTCTGATTTCTTAATTATGGAAAAAAGCAATAATTAAAACATTTCAGGAGGACTGCATAAACTAACTGGTTGAGACAATATATTTACTTAACTCTATTCTCTCACTATTAAAGCATTCACATAGCCCAAAGGAAATAAAAAGGGGTCATTAGAGAATCATTCTCAGTAGAACTGAGCTTCATCTGTAAACTAATCTGCTGTAGAAATCTTTTAGTCTTTGTTCTGTAGAACGCATCCTAGAAAAATAGTGAACAGTACTTAAGGAACTCAAAAGGCATTATCAGGATTAATTTTTCAAATCAAATAACTGAGCAATGACTAGCTCTCTGGAAATACAAACACTTCATAGAAATCAGCTAGCTGAGTTTTCATTTTTGTCACCTCCATTTTGTTTGTAATTGCTATGCTTGGTGACAGTCATGAAATAAAAAGATTTCCTTAAAAAGCCAGCTTTTCCTGCTGAGAATAGAGAACTGGAATTTTCCATCTGTATGGTTCAGTATAAGCTTGTCAAAAATGCATACTGCTATTTTATTAGACATGAGAATGGATCATGTAATCAGTTTCCTCCTTTTTTGTTTTGGTGAAAGTACGTGAAAATGGATTTGCTCAATACATACAATTTGGAAGAATGATAAGCCTTGACACACTATTTGAATTGATAATGCTTTCAGTCAGGATTTTTATATTTCTATTTTATCAAAGAGATAATGGAATATAGCTAAATAAAGCTTTTTTGTTCACTGCATTTTTAAAGACTAAATGTGGAAATTTCTGGTCCTACAATTCAGTTCAAAGGCATACATAAGAACTTTGAGCTAGATTAATGGAGGGACTAACATGGTACCACACCTAACTTTTAGGCACCTTACTGCTCAGAGGAATCCACAGCCCCGAGTTAGGCACCTAGGCTCCCTATACAGTGCATAGGTAAAAGAGAAATAGGTGCTGGCTGTGGTCCCCTTATATCTTTCAGCCCACTGGTTAGAGCACTTAACCAGGATGTGAGAGACCCACATTCAATTTTCCCCACTGCCTGATGCAAATAAGGAACTTGTGTCTTCCCCGTCTCAGGAGATTACCTTAACTATTGGGCTATGACTTATTCTGGGACAGGTTTCTTTCAGTCTCTCCTGTTGAGCTGTGTATAATTACTTAAATATACATTGGGAGAGACAATGAGAGAGAGAGAGAATGACTCTATAGTTAATTATACAAAGCAGCAAAGCTCCAACAGGACAGACTGAGAGAAGCCTACCTCAGATTACACCCTAGCATAGTGGTTAGGGCACTCTATTGGGAGAGGGAAGAACTACGTTGAGATCCCGTCTCCATATAAGACAGAATGAAGAATTGAATTGGATCTACCACATCCCAACTGAGTGTTTTAACCAGTGGGCTAAAAGCTAAAGGGCACCATCAGCAGCTGTTTTGTGTGGATTCAGGTGTTCTCTGAGAATGCCTACTGGATTGGATTCCACAGCAGGGGAACACCTAGTTTGAGCATCCTGCTGGGGCTTCAGCATGAAATAGGTGCCTAGAATGGGACAGCTGTGTGCATGCTCCCTGGCAGAAATGTAGGTGCCCTAGGGGACTGTAATGATGGAAATTCAGGCACCTACAGAGGTGGGCGGCAGGTGAGCGGTGGTTTTGAGTATCTCAATGGTGACTAAATGTCAGACTTAGACCCTAAATCAGGTCCCCAAGCTGTGGCCCGCATGCGGTCCAATTGGCACACAGCTACGGCCCAGCTGTGTGCTAAATGCTGCCGAGCCCGCGTGGCGAGATCCGGGGTCCCTGCTGCCCAGTACCCCACCCAGGGCTCTGCTCCTGGCCCCACTCTGTGGAGAGGTCTCTAGGTGGGAGGCGCTGGGCATAGGGGTTTGTATGGGGGGGTTTGAGGGGAGGGAGAGCGCTGTGGTTCTCAACCTACGGCCCAGGTAACACATCGTGGGCAGCATGAAAAATAGGTTGAAAACCACTGCCCTAAATCCTCTGGAGAACCTATCCCTTTCTGCTTAAAAATGTATTTTGGTTGGTCATTTTGAGCCAAACCAATTATTTCTGGACTTTCATTCTTCACCCCCGAACTCCACTGTGTGAATGACTCCAGCTCTATGTCAGGAGGCTAGAAAATTTCAGAAATACCCTTTGAATCCCTAATTAAGGGATTCTTGATTGTAAGAGGAACTACTGCCCATATTCTCAGTACTCTCCAGCCAATACTGAGAGAGTAAGTCTCAGATGTCTTGAGTCCTGGGTTTTCTGTACACTGTTCCTCAGCTGCTAAGAATTTCCACCCTCTAAAGTAGCAGACAGGCCTCCAAATCATTATGGTTTTTTTAAGAATTTGGTAGCCATAAAAATGTTTAGATTTGGAATTCCAGTTGAACTAAAAAGATTGAGATCCTGATATATGTATGTGCGCGTGCACACACACACACACACACACACACACACACACACACACACACACACACACAGAAGGTCTTGATCCTGAAAAATGCTGAGCACCTGTAACTCTTACTGACTTAATGTCAAAGTGTACTGGAGGTGAACTGCACCTATCAGGATCAGACAATAACTATTTAATAAACTTAGAACACACATCTCTATGTATTAAATATATACACACAAACTACACAAATCCACACACAGATAAAAACACAGAGAGGCATCTAGCAGAATCAAATACTATAAAACAGCATTAATCATTTACACTTCAAAAAAATCAGACATATGACTGAAGCTTGAGCTAAGTTTAATTAATGCTGTGCTACATCACTTTATAGTGAAGTAATTTAATTCATGGTGAGAGAGTTAACCTAGATATATTATTAATAATCATTTACAGAGTACTGCGAATTCATGCAGTGCTCTACACATGTTCCTGACCCCAAAGAGCTTAAAATCTAAGACTGACAAAAGAAACAAATATGAGACAGAGTAAACTGCTATAGGGGGAAGAGAGTGTGAGAAATTCTTGAGGAACAGAACATAGCAGGAAGGATTTATGGAAGAAATTAGTAGAGGATCTCTGGAGAACAAGAAGTTGGACACTCTTCTTAGTGTATGGGGAATGGCGTAAAGTAAAGATGGTGAAAAGCAGGGAGTTTAAGAAGAAAATGAAGAGAGCATACCAAGAGAGGGCTGGAAAGAGCTTAAAGACTGGGGTTGAAGTTTGTGATGCCTGTTTTCACCCTGTATTAATGAGATGACACTAGTGCCCATACACACACACACACACACACACACACATACTCATAAAATACGTGGTGACAATTGCTTGGTGATAAAAATGCAGAGCCACACAAATAAATTACATTTCTCTTACACCTGCATTTCACCAATTAGTCTATCTCTATCAGAACTGCTTGAAAATTGCAACCCCCTGAGCAGCTTCAAAAGAACCAAATGAAAAATAAATGGCTGACCAAAAAAAGAGAAAAAATCCCAAAACAAACCAAACAAAATAAAACTTCCATCAACCTGCTAGAGCATCGTTTCTCAAACAGCGAGGGTCCTCCAGAGGGTCTGCCAGTCCCACTGATCAACTCCTCCCTCTCCCTCCCTCAATTCTTCCCCCTCCCAGCTGTTCAACGGCATGCAGGAGATGCTGGGAAGGAGCAGAGATGGGGGATGCTGGGGGAGGGGGCGGAATTATGTCTGGGGCCGCCAGTCTCGCTGATCAACTCCTCCTCCTCCCTCTCTCAATTCGTCTCCTCCCTACCAGTGCCTTCTGTACGCCTGGGAACAGCTATTCAGCGGCGCGCAGGAGGCACTGGGAAGGAGGGGGAGGAGCGGGGATGGGGTGTGCTCAGGGGAGGAGGCGGATTCATGTCCGGGGCCACTGCCCCTGCTGATCAACTCCTCCCTCACCCTCCCAGTGCCTCCTGAATGCCGGGGAACAGCTGTTCAGTGACGTGCAGGAGGCGCTGGGAAGGAGGGAGAGAAGCAGGGACGGGGTGCGCTCAGGGGTGGGGAAGAAGAAGAAGGCGGAAAGAGGTGGAGCAGGGGTGAGGCCTTGGGAGAAGGGGTGGAATGGGGGGCTGGGCCTGAGGATGAGCAGGGGTCATAGGATCTGCAAAAAAAATTAAATCAAAATGGGGGTCTTGGGTTGCTAAAGTCTGAGAACCACTGTGCTAGAGAATATTCTTTTATTTTTCATCCCAAACAATGGCATATGTCTCTCAAAATTATGTCAGTCAGGGTTAGGTCAAACAATTGCTCATCTTAGACCAGTAACAGATAGAATGACATGTGTGAATAACCATTTTTTTTGGTTTGCTGGCCAAACTGAAAAAAAAAAAAGTTTCACGTCAAAATAAAAGCTATTTGGTTTTTAGGTGAAACAAAAAACTGAAAACAAAATAAAACTTCATTTTGGGTTGAATTAAATGTTTTCTTCAAAGTCAAAGAAAAATCTGGGCTGTGGGATACCTTTCTTCAAGTCCTTACTCTGTCCCATCTGGTAGGGATTTGAACTTGTTAGACTCTTCCTTCCCCAATTACAGGTGAGTGCTCCAATCACCAGGCTATAGGATATTCTAGAGTTGGGCTCTCTTATTATCTTCTATTAACACTGTTTTATTTTGTATAAAAAATAAATATTCATTAGAAGAAGGAGTGAAACTCAAGTATCCAACTCCCCCCCCCATCACAGCTAAATCCCCTAACCACAAGGCTAGAGTCATTCTAACTCTCTTTCTGGCTTTATAGGCAGAGCATTATGAAAAGTAGAATAGCTCTTTTTAAAATCTATCTAAAACATTTCTAAACTTTTCTTGTTAAATATGTGGAATACACAGATGCAGGACAGTATGGTACAAAGGTTTTTATGGCCATCTTAAGGGATTTCCTCCACAAGTCATTCATTTCCTGACTTCTCAGTGTTTCACATTGCAACCTTAATATTCTTTTAATGTAGTTTCTCATCTTAAAAAAGCCTGGCCAATTCCATACAAAAAATTGCCATCCTATACAATATTTTCTAGGCAGCTACGGCAGAACACTCTCTACCACACAATCAAAGATGCAGGAGTTCTCTACACTTTCCTATGTACCTTCAATCATTCTATTAAAGCAGGTAGGTCCTATGTCCCTTCTTACACACTTTCACTCATATGGAAAAAGGCAGCTCTCTCTCTGAACTTTCTTAACATATGAACATGTGCACAGAGACGATAGAAGACTGGCAGACACTGATAGTTGGTCATATTTTAAAAAATCAGTGCATATTTGCCAACTATTTTAAGACACTTATAACTTTAACATATCATAGCCAACTTTTGTGAAACCACTAAAATGCACATCTACAAAGAAGAAATTATATTCCTGCTAAATTTCAAGTTTTTAAAACTAAAATGCTCACAGCAAGACCTAAAGTTAAGGCTACGTTTTAGTCACAGATATTTTTAGTAAAAGTCATGGACAGGTCATGGGCAGTAAACAAAAATTCATAGCCTGTGACCTGTCCACGACTTGTACTATATACCTCTTACTAAATCTTAAAGGGGTGGGTGGTGGGGGGGGACGGCATGCAGCCCGGGACCCCCACTGGTGCTGGGGGGCACAGTTGGAAGGGACAGTTGGCAGGGCTGGCAGGCTGTCTACCTGGCTCCACGCCTCCCCGGAAGCAGCAACATCCCCCTCCCTCAGCTCCTAGGTGGAGGTGTAGACAGGAAGTTCTATGCGCTGCCTCCGCCCAGAGCGCCAGCTCCACATCTCCCATTGGCTGGAACAGCGGCCAATGCGAGCTGCTGGGGCAGTACCTGCAGGCGGAGGTAGTGCGCAGAGTCCCTTGGCCAAGCCTCCACTTAGGAGCCAAGACAGGGGGATGTCACCGCTTTCAGGGAGCCCCCCCAGGTAAGCGCTGCCCAGAGCCCTCACCCCATACTGCACCCCAAATTCCAGCCCTGAGCACCTTCCCACACTCAAACTCTTGCTGCTGCTGGGAGGCATGGGGGCCCTAGATTTCCCCAGCAGCAGTTGGTGAGGCTGGCCACGGGGCAGCCCCAACTGCTTGGGCAGCCCTGGGGTCAGCCGCACCAGCTGCTGGAGAAGTCACGGAGGTCACAGAAAGTCACGGAATCCATGACTTCCATGACCTCCAGGACAACCTCACAGCCTTACCTATAGTTAACATTCCATAAGTGTTCCAATCTAAACAATATTTTCAGTCTTATAATTTGTTTGGTCTTTTAACTCTTGGGTTGAAATCTGGCTGTTTTGTTCTGTCTAAGGATTACTTTTTTTAAAAAGTAATAATGTTTCAGCCATTTTTGAGAATGGGAATTGAGAATTTTCATATGTGGAAGTTGTATTTTTTTTCATTGCCTCCCATTCTCAAAAATGGCTGAACCGGTTTTACTTATTTTTTTAAAAACAGTAGTCCTTGGGACTGAGAACAAACCATTCAAAGATAAAAGACCAAATATATAATAAGACTGAAAATAAAATGGAACACTTATGAAACGTTAACTATAGGTCTCACTGGGCATTCTGTTAACTATAGGTATCACTGTACACTCTGTCTGTAACTGAAGCCCTGCAAATTCGTGGATATCCACTTTTTATCTGCAGATATTCGCATCCGCAGATGCAAATCATTTTTGTTGATTGGGGATGGATGTGGATCCAAATTTTATATCTAAAGCCCTACAAATTTTGTATCTATACAGGGCTGTATTTGTCATGTATAAAAAAAAAACCCTATGTTTGAGATTTTCAAAGCCGACTAGTGAACTTAACGGGAGTTATGTAAACTTCAAATGAGTTATGTGGCTAAGTTCCCTAGTCAGCTTTGAAATTATCAACCTTTATGATTATATGTGTGTGCATACATATAAGTATTTACATACATATATGTGTAACTATTACACGCTATTTATAGATTCATAGATTCTACGACTGGAAGGGACCTCGAGAGGTCATCGAGTCCAGTCCCCTGCCCTCATGGCAGGACCAAATATTGTCTAGACCATCCCTGATAGACATTTATCTAACCTACTCTTAAATATCTCCAGAGATGGAGATTCCACAACCTCCCTAAGCAATTTATTCCAGGGTTTAACCACCCTGACAGTTAGGAACTTTTTCCTAATGTCCAACCTAGACCTCCCTTGCTGCAGTTTCAGCCCATTGTTTCTTGTTCTATCCTTAGAGGCTAAGGTGAACAAGTTTTCTCCCTCCTTCTTATGACACCCTTTCAGATACCTGAAAACTGCTATCATTTCCCCCCTCAGTCTTCTCTTTTCCAAACTAAACAAACCCAATTCTTTCAGTCTTTCTTCATAGGTCGTGTTCTCAAGACCTTTAATCATTCTTGTTACTCTTCTCTGGACCCTTTCCAATTTCTCCTCATCTTTCTTGAAATGCGGTGCCCAGAACTGGACACAATACTCCAGTTGAGGCCTAACCAGCGCAGAGTAACCAGTCCCTCATCAATAAAGTACACAAAGAAAAATCTATGATCTATTAGACTTGGCGATCCCTTTAAATAAAATGAATACTTATCTTTATATATCATATTTATCTTTCCCCTCTAGTTTCCTGAATTGGCTAAAGCTGTTTTTATACTTGCATTCATATTTGCAGTATTGACTAACCTTCCATTTCTGTTCCCTGGACATCCTAGCACTGACTGAATTAAATATGAAGCAAAAAAAGAAGAGAACAGTTTTGTGAGGAAAAAAATACAAGTTGACCTTGAAGGGAAAACCACCAGCAGTGCATGAGCTTTTGCATTACATTGCTGAAAATCTGTAGCTTTTTACTTCACTCTTTTATGTCGCATCATAGGAAGCAGATTTGGACTATTGATTATCATACATTATAAGCTGCTCACCTCACCATTAGCCTGTAATTTTGACTGCTGCTGCTAGCAGACAGTGAAGAAAATCGAACAGCCACTTTTGTACTAGCAGCAGAAACTATAAACACAAAGTGAACTATCACCACCAAGGGCCAAATTAGTATTTATGAGAAAACAGAATCAATTTAAAGGTAAAAATAAATATATAAAATAGGTCATATGCCGCATTGTACAGCAAGATGCACTGGAAGGGTGATATGCACCGTTGGTCTTTATTTCTACTCGTCTACCTCCTGTTGAAAATAAACCCTTAACAGTCCAAGTGTGTACAATAAACAGCAGCAGCCTGGAGACTTTCTTCAATCTCTGGAGCTTTAAGGGTAAACAATCAGCCAAGTGCTGTATGCACTTTAGGGAGAACCAATCCTAAAATAACCTGCTAAATTATCAACCATAGAAAGAAAAGGAAACAAGCTACCTGGCAAATGATAGTCACCTAGATTGGAAATCTGTAGCAGAAAGAGAGCTAAGATAGCCCAGGATGAAGTCATGCTGGCAAAATGTAGACTGTACAATATAAGATATATATTTGAGCAAAAATATGCTACATCTGATATACTGTTTTAAGCTACAATAAAAGTCAATGCAAAAAATGGTCATTTGAGCTAACCTTAAAATGAAAGATGAACTTCTGTGGTTCTTTCTCTTATTCCTTACTCTTTCCTCACTGTCCTCATAAAAGAGAATAAAATAAAAATGGTGCCATAGTTCTCTTTACATCACAAATACACTGCACTACAATGATAACTAATTAGTGGGTTCATATTGCTGACTTCTTTCATATGGCTAAAAAAATGGGAAATTATAATTTGACTCATTAATTCTTAAGTGTCTTCTTTATTATCGCGAGGTGAATTTAATATAATTAAAGTTTTTTGCTTCTAACAATGATTCAGTATAGCTAACCTAACTTCACAAATACTATTTCACTTTAATTGGCTCTTAGATGTCTATTTTAAATTACTTTAAAAATAAAAGACCAAACATAAAAAAACAACTGCCAAGAAACATCTTATATGCTATGTTTATAATCTCCAGGTCACTACAGTTTGTGTCAAATTACTGTACATAATGTAATAGTGTATGCTCACGTTTGTGTGTTTATGTGTGTATGCTGACTTCACTTACATAAAAGAAATTATATAAAATCAAACAAAACAAAACCACAATACCCAAAACCACACTTCAGTGAGGCAAACAGAATTTGGCCCATTATGCCTTATATTGGCTGACTTGCTAAATGATAGCTCACATGCATTCTTTGCCTAAAATTTCATTCTCGTGGCATTTAGCATGTGTAGCTATGCATCACCATATAGGCATGTAACAGGACTATAAGGTAGATAAATAGATTTTGTAAAACTACATATTACATTTACATATTGGAAAGGGTAAAGGAAGAACACTTACTTTTCTACCATTTATGGGCAGTGAATTAAGATGTCAATAATTTTGTTATATATATGTTGTTACAGTCTTGGTGGATACTAGCATATGCTCATCAGTCTTACATATTAATATGCTTTATTCTTTTTCCTCTTCTTTCAAATAACAGCTGATATCCTGGACAACTGGAGGGAAAACCTGGCACCACCAAAATCAATGAAAGTTTTGCCATTGACTTTCATAGAGCCAAGATTTTACCCCGTTTCCTATCCTCTCTGGATACTGCCACACTCTAATCTACCTGTTTTACCTTATTCACCTTTATAAATGCTAAAGGGGAAAAAAAAGATCCAATCCTACAAATCCTTAGTAGCATGCAGTCCAGCTGAAGTCAATGATACCGCTCTTGTGAGCAGGGCTATTCAAATGAGAAAGGGTTTACAGGACTGGGCCCAAAAGTTTATATCTACCTGTTCTTAAAGCATGATAATGCTATTATAGTCCACCTCTTGCTCGTGAAATGTTCTCTTTTCTACTGCATTACATAGTGAACAATAAGAATGTGTTTTCTGAGCTTTATTACATATTGGGGGGAGGGGGTATTTGCCTTTGGGTGCATGCACAAAGTTCACATTGACTTTCCTGGAAGCTGAACTCATTTGACCCTTGGTTTTGTGTATTCATTACTGAAAATGGTTATATGTGGAACTCAAAAATGAAATAACTACAGGGCTCTTGAAATCACACACATTTTCAGTCTAGTTGCATACAAAATTATGCAAAGTGAAAAATCAGCATTTACTTTAGACCAATAGAATGCACTAACTTTTATATACTATTTTAATATTTTGACATAAATATTAAACATTGAATGCCTATATTTATGTACACATATGTATAAATAGTTGTATACTTAACTGTATATATTTTCCAAAAAGAGATATCAGTAACTCTCTCTTAAGAACGACAGCTAGTAATTCCTGTAATCCGATCAGAAACCCTTCTAGAATTAATATGAAATTGTGTCTCACTTTTAATTTGAGGGAGACAATTACCTTTATTCAAAAATGTTGTAACCTGAAAGAACTATTTATCAGTAGGCATCTATTAGAGACAAAAAATAATGGCTTCTCTGACATGCCCTAAACACTAGGGTTATATGACACTTCTGATGAGAACAATCAACTAAAGTACTACTTCTGAGGTTGGATTCCTGTTTAATTACAATTGCTTTTGACATAAATAAGCAGAGGTAAACAAATAGTTCTCTGCACATGCTTGCATTTATTAAACAGAGCTGTTTGCAATCTGCATATTTATATTGGCTTGTCTGTTTAAAGGCTTCTTTCTGTTAGGCAAAGCTTAGATTAGAATAATGATTGACAGAAGAACCAAAATGGATTCACGTTTTTTTAAACCTCTTAACTCTTGTGGGCTTTTCTTCTGATATTACAACTATCAACACCTGAGGATTATTACCCTTATACACAGTTTCCCTCTAGTTTTTCAGGAAACAGGGTAAGGGGAGGATATTTCTAACATTGATATGGCATAAAATATTAGAAAGGCAATTAAAAGGTGGTGGGCCAGTAGATTTAGTCCTAGTTCATCACTGCTGTGTTAGTCCATAAACATTTCAAAAATATTGCAGGGCCGAGAGGATTATTACATACAGTACATTAAAATTTGCTTTGAAATCTATGAAAGAGTTAGTGTCAGTCTTACATATTTTTAGAGGCAGTGCAAAAATAAGAAAATATACTTGTTACCTGAAAATTTTCCTTCCTCACAGCGGGCTGGTCCACAGATCCCAACAATGGGTCTTTGGCCTCTGCCTTGCTGTTCTGGAGGCAAACCAGATCTGTGAGTCACAGACAGAGATAGGCTCCACTTCCCCAAAGCCCACCAACGTGAACACTTCCTCAGTAGAAAAATACTATCTAAACCAGAGGGGGGTAAAACATGTGGTCCTGGCACCACTTGTGGCCCTTGAGACTCTAAACTGTGCTTGAGGGTGACGGCGTTAATAAGAATTGATAATGTGTTTCCTGAGACATATCCTGTAATTTGTCAGTTGAAGAGCTTAAATCAGCCCTCCCACTCTGCAGTGGGGGCAAGGGCATCAGTTTCTCATGTAGCCCCAGGAACAGCTCTGATAGCTGGCCATCTGCTGCATCAGAGGGAAGGGAAGAGAGAGTCTTTCTGGATGCTCCATGGCACCTGCTTCCCTACCAGGGTTTGAGAACCCCAAGTGAGCAGGACAGGAGGTCAAATGGTTCTGTCTGAGCCTAGAGAAGTGTTTAGAAAAGGATATATCCCCTCTTTCACACAGGACAGCTCAAGAAAGGGAAAAAAAGAAGTAGAAAACCAGCAACCAATTTTGGCTTCCTAGTTCTCTGGCCCTATACCAACCCTGAGAGGAGCTAGAATCTGCTTTAATTTTTTTTTTTTTTTGAATGGAGATATCCCATCTCCTAGAACTGGAAGGGACCTTGAAAGGTCATTGAGTCCAGCCCCCTGCCTTCACTAGCAGGACCAAGTACTGATTTTGCTGGAGATCCCTAAGTGGCCCCCTCAAGGATTGAACTCATAACCCTGGGTTTAGCAGGCCAATGCTCAAACCACTGAGCTATCCCTCTCCCCAATTTGCTCACCATTGGACCAAATGGCAGCTGCAGATAGACAGAGCACAGCACACTCTGGCTCTCCCTGATCCCACCACCAAAATACTCCCCGAGCCAGGGCTGCAGGGAGGAAGACATAAGAGCCAGCTATGCCAGCTCTATGCTTGCTGAGGAATTCCCCACCCTAAGGAAATCCCCAACAGGAGACTTGCTGGTGGTTTGCATTGCCTAAACAATCAGCCTAAACTGATAAACTATTAGCATTTAAACTGTGAATATAGTGACTCCTTGTTGTAGAGCCCAAGAGCTGTTTCCTGGAAAAGAAGAGAGATATGACTGCAGTAATTAATAGGACAGATCTGTGGATCTGTTAGAAAGGACATTTTCAGACTAACACATTTTCCTATTCTTTGTCAAAGGCAGGTCTGTAGATCATACAATGGGATTTTATCAACATTATTCCAATGAGATGGGATTCCTCTAGTTCAGAAATTAAATTGAATTTGTATAATTATTTACCAATAATTCATAAAATTCAAATGATCTTCTATGTTGTGTTCATATCTGTTGTGATAGTCTTTAGGAGCCCAGTCAAGATCAAGGCCCCATTGTGCTGGACACCATACAAACAAATAGTAAAAGCCAGTCCCTGCTCCAAAGAATTTACAATTTCGTTAGAGAGAAGAGACAACAAGTGACTATGAGAAATAAAAGCAAAGAATGAGGGAGGACAGACAAAGGTAATGAAAACATGATCACACTCTTGATCCTTCCTGAATGTACCAAATATTTTTTTTATTTTTTTTAAATAAACAAACATTGCTATCCCTGACTGACACACAACCAAGCACCAGTGATTAGCTTTATATTACCACATTAACTATTTTTCGTAAACTATCAATTAGCTTAACATAGTCTTTACATCTATACCCAGAAGAGAAGCCTTTTGCTTTGTAAGCCGAGATACACCATCTTAAAAGTTTGGGGATGGCAGATATTTTTAAAGGACACATCTGACTGCTATGTGGCATTGGTGATATGGTGGCTTTCTGAAAGACTCTCTCTCATTTATATACCTGTTTCAACAGCCCTGCTGTCATTCAGAGTATGTCATCACTTCTCTTCGATTGTGATAGACTGAAGTCAGTAGGGTTCTGTGAGGGAGAATGAGTTTGCCTATTGCAGGATCAATGCATTAAAGTTTGTCAATAGATACTCAATCCTTTATACATGGTAGACTATGACAAGGAGGCGTGGACTCCCTCAGAGATTGACAAGGAGAGACCACAACCCGCCCCTTGGGTTCTAGAGCTAGGAAGGTCACACCTGCCCTGCCGGAAGCTGAGGGGTGGGACAAGAAGTGGAAGTATAAAAAGCAGGTCCCACAGCTCAGTTGGGCTGGAGCCATTGAGGGAGACAGAGCTGCCAGTCGACCAAGATGATGAGGAGCTGCTGGGGATGCTGCTGTCCACCTACTGCAGGGAGATGGAGGACACCCATAGAAAGGAGGTATAATCAAGGGGAAAGTAGGAAGTAGCCCATGAGAACTAGATGGCAGTCTGGTTGGGCTTTGGCCTGATACTAGGTCAGCGTGTTGCAGGAAGAGACTCACTGACCTAGTGGTGGACCATTTCACCACTGTTAGGGCCCTGGGCTGGGACCCGGGCCCCTCATCCCCTTAATCCTTGTTGGAAGCAGAATGTTTTCCCACTCCTCCTTCTGAAGGCCATCACTGCTACTTCCGCTTGCCAAGATTCAGCTATCAGATCACCACAAACCTCTCCCTTGCCACATAGTAGGCTGGAGATCTCTGAGGAAACCTAACTTTGTATATGGGTTTAGAGATGTTTTTGTAGAAAGGTGGGGAAAAAGGGAAATGCCTCATGTGAGATTTGCCCTAGGTCAGGATAACCAGTTTGACTAAATGGCACCATGGACTATGATTTTGCCAATTGCTGACTTTATGTTTTATTGTATTATTAGTGCCTTCAAGTCAGAGATTTCCTGGATGGAGTTTTCACTTATCCCAATTTATGAGGAATCCACATTCTTCTATGATTTTGAGTGTCACAAGAATATCATCCTTGGCTTTCTGCCTGGGTGATGCTCCATTACAAGATAATTCAAGAGAGAATAAATAAAGATGCCCCTTTGTCTGAAAGCTGCCTTTCTAACTATGAGAACTTTGGCATAGACTATTGGGAACACAGAGAGATACAGTTAGATTTTTTTCAGGTTCACAGTCAATAATAATTAAAAAAAATCTCTAAGATATTCTGTTTGAAGATGACTTTTAGAGTCTTCATGCTGAACTTTAATTTTTCCAGATGCCTGATCAAGAGTTCCAAGTTCCAGATTGTGTTGTTGTTTTTTAATACTTTGAGGATCATAATTAGAATAGAATATAGACATTAACAATTCTCTGTTGGAGGAACTTTCTCTGTTCCTCTGATTTGCATGTGTTGAAATAAGCAGCTGAGTCACTTTGGTATCCATCACCTTTGAGCTTGTTGCATCTTCATCTGTTACAGAGATCTGTTTGAGTACTATGCCATAAAAAAATGGCTGTCTGTTTCATAGCAAGATCTGTAGTCTCTTTGGTTTTTTTCCCCAAAGATTTTGCCATTACTTGTCCACAGGTTTCCTAAATAACCTCCCTGGATATAGTTAGAATCTACTTTGCCTGGCCATTAGCTTCTTACAATCTGAATCATATTCCTTTGAGAAACTGCATTACATACTACAGAACTGGACAAGAAGCCAAAAAGCATCCACAGGCACAACCAAAACGGAAGATGCTGCTAGTGCAATCTTTCTGAGAGATGTCCTCTATTACTTTATCCTCATGCTTTATTAAGGAGGAGCTACAGTAAGACATTCCACAGTCTAAGAAAACAGCTCAGGCAAAGCAGATAGATGCTACTGCTGCCCTTAAGACTACTGAGGAAGCCTCATAATTTCTCTTGAAGATAAATCATACAATATGTCTGTCCATGGATTCCTTGGGAGAAAATCTCCATTCTGTAAATGATAGAGCCTTTCATTAAGGCAGACATGGGTGCAGACATTTAGAAAGATGACCAACCTTGTTGTCGACATATAAACATTATGAACTATCTTGGGCTATTCAGAGAGACATTTTGGTTTCCTAAAGCATTTCATCTGATATAATTAATACAGAACTTCATATATGCTTCCTACTAAACCTTGATTTGCTTTTGTTTTATATTAGATCTCTGCTCTTAGTCTTTTTGTGTGCATGGAAAGAAAAGTTGAGGGACTTCTGTGGGGTTTTTTGGCTTGGCTGTCTGAATCGTTTGGCTCTTAGGATTGGTCCACACTGGGGCGGGGGATCGATCTAGGAAACGCAACTTCAGCTACGAGAATAGCGTAGCTGAAGTCGACATTTCCCAGATTGAACTAAGTTTACTTACTGCGGGTCCACGCGGCGCAGGCAAGCTCCCCCGTCGACAGCGCTTCCTCCTCTCGGCGAGCAGGAGTTCCGCAGTCGACGGGGGAGCGCTTCTGGGATCGATTTATCACATCCAGATGAGACGTGATAAATCGATCCCAGAAGATCGATGTCTACCCGCCGAATCAGGCGGGTAGTGTGGACCTAGCCTTAGAATAAAAAATAACAGGGATCTGAAACAAATGATCCCCAAAGGTTGTCTGATGGTTCAAAAAGTGACCAATGGACTTCTGAATAAGATATTGATTTGCTTTATTTTTCTTGTAAAGAAAAATGTTGCTTTGACCATTAAGGGGCCAAAATGGATAAGTAGCACTACATGTACTGTACTGTTTGTCGTTCATTAGGAAAAACTGCATAAAGAGTTAAGGAGGTAAAAAACTGTTCTTAGGAGAAAGAGGACTCTTTTTTTTTTTTCTTCGTGCTACCTGCTACTGTACAGGTACATCACACACCATGCTTTGTAGGTTTCAGGCATGTAATTTAGCTAAAATGATACAATAGCAGAGCTTTACACTTATTTGTCCAGTTCTCAAGTGACTCTGTGTAGTTCCAGCTGAAGATGCATACAAAGCAGTTAATTTGCTACCACCAAGAAAAAAATGTTATAACATAAAAAACATTCCCTCCCTTAGCTCAAAATTATCTAGTATCTAGGGAGCCCAAGTATTTGTAAAGCTGGTATCATGCATATGCTTCCAGTGTATCTGCTACACATATACACCTGGCATCCATCTTTATGTAAAAATAGATTTAATTGTCCCTAGAATGATTATGTGAAAATCTCTGTTTCTGGATATTTAATACAAAACAAATAAGTAAAAGGACAAATGTGATGTTGGAGAATTACTGTTACATTACTGGCAAGGTTTGCAGACAGAATGTGCACTGCATCATGGCTATCAACAAAATAGTTTATTCCTGACTTCTAAATATCTCTAAATAGAAACAGTGGTCTTTTTGTAGTATGACATTTGGTACTTCTCACAGCTGCTTAATCAAATTCAGAGCTGTTTCCATTAGGAAATGCTTGAACTGGAACTTCATTTCCCATTTGTTCTCATTTTTCTTTTTCGATTGCCATTCCTCCCTTCTTCATCCATATTAGCCTTCCTAGAACCTAATTGACTGGCAAGGCAGGTGAGCAGTCATTTTTGAAGCTATGCCCATTAATGTTTTGGGGTGAGCTGCAGGGGTACTATACAGCTTAGTGTAATTTTCAGATCACTAATGGCAAAAGAGTGCAATACCTAGGCAAAGCACCTGATCTCACATTTTTCAACATTTTGAAAAATTCCAAGCCTATGGCCTCTGGTCTGGCAGTTCATGCAGAATAGTGGTCCATTAAAATACCGATGCAATTGCACAAAACTAAAGCAAAGGCACAAACAAGAGGAATGCCTAATCTGAAATTATCTGAATCTCCGTGCTAATGTTTGCATCAGAGGAAATTGTGACATTAGCAATTATCTTAATTCCAGATGAAAAATTTGTGTATAACTTTAATAAAAATGAATTCTTCTTGCGAAGGAGCACAACAATCTGTAACATGCTAGAAATCTGACATCCCTCATGAATTATAACAACAAACACTATAACTGCTCAAGGTCTTTATTTTTGTAATGCTTATGATTATCCATTTTCCTCCACAAGTTTATAGGCTCAAGTGTTCCTTCTGGTGGAAAAAAAAGTCACTTTGTAAAATGACACCTTGGTGGTACATATACATATTCACAATATGACTTCTATGTCATATTTACGCAGCATACTAGTCAAAACAAGATTTCACCTATTCTTCCACATAGTTATTTCCATACAAAAATAAAGGTGCATTCCTCCTCCTTGTCTATCTATCTACAGAACTGTGGTAGACACTATCAGAAGTATACAATTTAACTTTTGTTTTCTATAGAGTAAGTCTTAACCCATGTTTATTTACAGGTTTTTCCATGACTGTCTGCCTGTCCTGGTATTGTGTAAACACTGGCTTTGGATTTTGAACTTCGACTTTAAGTAAGCCAGGCTCACCACCAGTAAGTAATAGCTGGGCAGGAGGGAGATCTGTTATATGCAGCTTTTCTCTTTTCTAACAGAAAAATACAAAAGAAAGTCTACTTGACTAGAACAATGTACCTGTAATATTCATTGTGATATATCACTGTTCCCCTCTTGGTATTGCTAGAAATGCACTCTGAGCCAGAAATTCTTATTTCAAAGCCTCAAGAGGCCTGACCTCTTTCTTTCCATTAGGTCTGTGGCTTCTGAACACTAACTCAAATATCATTTATGTAAATAAATTAACAGTTTAACTATTTGATTCAATAAGAGTACTTCTTAGGGAGCCAGAGTGGGGTGACAAACAAAGGTTTCCATATTGTCAATAAACCTCATTGTAATATATAAGCCTCTGCCCTTCTGACAAATTGACATCACATATTTAGCACCTAATTTCTTAAAACACAATCAAGTGGAAAACAGTGACAGCAATCCTGTAGAGTGCACCTGCATTACAAAATGCTCCTATGATATATTACTACGGATACTTTCATACACTAGAACCTACTGGTTTACATCATGTTCAAGTGAATTCAGTGACAGCTGGATGCTCCGATCTGCCTCCAACATTTGCAGCCACAGTTCAATGCACCTGCACACCTTCAGGGAATGTTTCAGAGGCTTACTGACCCTCTGGACAGAGTACTGAGACTAACATCTACAGTATCTTCGGGGCTATGTATTGGCAGCCTGTAGAATGAGAAATCGGAAGGAAAATTAAAAAAAGATAAGCACTGAAGTAAAAGGACATAAGAAAAGAAATATGAAAATGGCCAGTAAATAAGAATAAAGAAAAGGTAACTCTTTAACCAATTAACTCTTTCCAGTAGGAAAAAGTGACGTTAGGTATTCTGAACTTCTAAGTGGAAAACAGAGGGGGGAGAGGAAATTATATATGAAATCTAAAATGTCTTCTCTAATATTTAATAGAAATAGGCAATCAAAACTCATTTCGTATAGACTGTTCATATTCAGTCTCTTTTTCCAAGAAAATCTGAGCTGTAGCATTTAATAAGTGAAAGTTATACAAAATCATGTTTTGTTTTATTTTTCTTATTGGTAGCATATCTTTTATAAAACAATCAGCAAATGTTGTCTGTGAGTATAGTGGCCTCTTCAATCCCAATCTACAAATCTAATGAGGACAAAAGCGGAGAATAAAGTATTTCAGACACAGAGGATTATTAACTACAGTATGTGTATTTCTGTTGCTTTGTATTTTCTGATTTTGAAGGGGAAAGCACAGAGTTTTCTAAATGCTTTCAGTGTCACTGCTAGCCAACTCTAGCTCTGATGATAACATGCATCTTTGATGACATGGATGAACACATCTAAAATTCAAGTCTTCCTTCTAGCAAAGCTGTAATCCTGTACAGAAGGTCAAAGAAAATACGCCTATTAAATCCAACCAGTTATAAGCTGTAAGCAACATTTTCCTATTAGGATTTCTCTCTCTGCTTTGCTATCTGATTTCTACAGGGATATGCACCTGTTTACCATGCTAAATCCTGTTGTTCATATTTTGCTTCTAACACATTTCCTTTGTTCATTTCCTAGTGGTAACAAACAGAATTGGTGTTATTGGTAGCATTCTCCAAAGACACAGTCAATGCAGATGCAGCTAATCCCCTACTGCTTATTATTCAGCAATCAGTGCCTGCCAGTAGGATTTGGGAGTCCCAAAAGATTGTGTTAAAAGGAAAGGGTTAAATTCAGCTTGCTTAATGACATTCTCTGCTCTTGAGACTATTCATCATATTCATGGAACCAATTCCATAGAGGGAGCTAAGGTTGCTAGTTAAGTTAAATTAAGCTAGATGGATAGGAATCCAAGTGAAGACGATCACTGTCAGGATCTAAAGAAGTGTTCTTTTAAGGGTGGAAAGCTATTTGAGCAAAGATGGTTCTTTTAATCAGATTTCTAGTCCCAGATATGCCTTGTAAAAAGTTCCATTTGGTAGATATCACCTGTAGACCTACAGTACCTAAAAAATTATCATATGAAAAGTAACTTTCTGGGTTACGTAAGTCAAAACATTAAAGTGAACTTATTCACTTTCTCTGACCCTCCCTCCAAAACACCCAAAAATTAAAATAAAAACAAAATAAAAAAACTATTAAGTGACAATTTTTGAGAGACAAACTGAATCATGAAGGGCTACAGTGGGGAACCTGAGGTCTTTGAGGATAGATTTATACATAGAGTTAAAATCCTTCTCAAATGCCACATGAAGATCTTCAAACACAGTAATGGACTAGGAGGAGCTGAAATGCCTGATTTGCCAACCTAGGATTTAGAATTTTTTTGGTCAGCCCAATACCTAGACCCATCCACCAAAATCACAGAAAGGATTAAGTGTTTGGGACAGAGCAAAGAAAGACAATAAACATCTTTAGCCATTTATTGTTATTCTTTCAGTGCTCACCAGCCATGCTGGGAGCTCTCTGAGCAAGTCCTTTCGACTTTGTTGTACAGCTACACATGAAGCTTACTTTTGTCTTTCCTCATTTACAGTCTTAAAAAGGGAAGCAAATTTCTATCTTGACTTCATTGAGAATACTTATATGCTTAAAAGTAGGCATGTGCTTATGTACCTTGCTGAATTGGGGCCTATAATAGTGACATTTTACATACAGAAAAGCTGTACTGGTGCAGAGCTGAATCTTACCTATCACAGTTTGGGCAAAGGTGAGTTTTGGGAAGGAGGAATCATAGAATCATAGAATATCAGGATTGGAAGGGACCTCAGGAGGTCATCTAGTCCAACCTCCTGCTCAAAGCAGGACCAATTCCCAACTAAATCATCCCAGCAAGGGCTTTGTCAAGCCAGGCCTTAAAAACCTCCAAGGAAGGAGATTCCATCACCTCCCTAGGTAAAGCATTCCAGTGCTTCACCACCCTCCTAGTGAAATAGTGTTTCCTAATATCCAACCTAGACCTCGCCCACTGCAACTTGAGACCATTGCTCCTTGTTCTGTCATCTGCCACCACTGAGAACAGCCGAGCTCCATCCTCTTTGGAACCCCCCCTCAGGTAGTTGAAAGCAGCTATCAAATCCCCCCTCATTCTTCTCTTCTGGAGACTAAACAATCCCAGTTCCCTCAGCCTCTCCTCATAAGTCATGTGCTCCAGACCCCTAATCATTTTTGTTGCCCTCCGCTGGACTCTTTCCAAAATTTCCACATCCTTCTTGTAGTGTGGGGCCCAAAACTGGACACAGTACTCCAGATGAGGCCTCACCAATGTCGCATAAAGGGGAACGATCACGTCCCTTGATCTGCTGGCAATGCCCCTACTTATACAGCCCAAAATGCCATTAGCCTTCTTGGCAACAAGAGCACACTGTTGACTCATATCCAGCTTCTCGTCCACTGTGACCCCTAGGTCCTTTTCTGCAGAACTGCTACCTAGTCATTCGGTCCCTAGTCTGTAGCAGTGCGTAGGATTCTTCCGTCCTAAGTGCAGGACTCTGCACTTGTCCTTGTTGAACCTCATCAGGTTTCTTTTGGCCCAATCCTCCAATTTGTCTAGGTCCCTCTGTATCTGATCCCTACCCTCCAGTGTATCTACCACGCCTCCCAGTTTAGTGTCATCTGCAAACTTGCTGACAGTGCAGTCCACACCATCCTCCAGATCATTAATAAAGATATTAAACAAAACCGGCCCCAGGACCGACCCTTGGGGCACTCCGCTTGAAACGGGCTGTCAACTAGATATGGAGCCATTGATCACTACCCGTTGAGCCCGACGATCTAGCCAGCTTTCTATCCACCTTACAGTCCATTCATCCAGCCCATACTTCTTTAACTTGGCGGCAAGAATACTGTGGGAGACCGTATCAAAAGCTTTGCTAAAGTCAAGGAATAACACATCCACTGCTTTCCCCTCATCCACAGACCCAGTTATCTCCTCACAGAAGGCAATTAGATTAGTCAGGCACGACTTCCCCTTGGTGAATCCATGCTGACTGTTCCTGATCACTTTCCTCTCCTCTAAGTGTTTCATAATTGATTCCTTGAGGACCTGCTCCATGATTTTTCCAGGGACTGAGGTGAGGCTGACTGGCCTGTAGTTCCCTGGATCCTCCTCCTTCCCTTTTTTAAAGATGGGCACTACATTAACCTTTTTCCAGTCATCCTCTTTGACGGGTTGACTTAAAATAATGATGGCTTTTAGAAAGGCTTGCAGGGCTGGACAGTTAGAATAAGTCCTCGGGAAAGGGACTAGTTGCAGGGGCAGGTCAGGCAGGCAAAAGTAAAAGATAAAGTCAATTTATCACATCTCTCTGCAATTTATCATATTGAGATCAGCTTCACATATGGATGTGTTAAACTCACAAGGATATTAGGGATATATATTATGGGGACAAAACTGTCATCCTACAAATGGATGAAAAATATTTAATTATGCTATTACTATACTGTAATTCTAAAATCACAAAGAAGCCATATCAATATTGGGAGTATGGGAATAAAGCTCACAACACTTGCTTGACAGAACATAAGATACAAGGCTTGCTTTGACCCTGTATGCCTCCCACGCTGCAATCAAGTGCACTGACAACAAGCCAGAGGTGTTCACTGCATGAGCAGGTGAAAAAGGTGATTGTAAGAAGTGTGAAGACAATTCTGTATCCATAATACATTCATCCCAATGTGCAAGGACATCTGTTAAAATGCTTTCTCTTAACAAGCACCTTTAGAGATCCTATGACAGCAGCTGAAGAATGATAAACAGAGGATAAATTAACAAGGAGCTATGAAGTGGCACAATGAAAGTGGAGAACATCTATTGTGAGGAACACAGACCATGAATAAAAGTGGTGATAACTATAAGTAGCAAATAAATACTTTGAGGACTAGCTGTTACTCTCTGTTACATGGAGCAAAATCTGCTTGAAGAGTTTCCAAACCTGTGATAGGATTAGTGTAACCAGATGAGAGGAAGAAAATATCGGGACACATTGGGGGGTGTGGGGGATCTGCCAGCGGAGAAAAAACAAAACAAAAAACGGAGTGCGAAATATCGGGCCAAATTGCGTCCCGACCAAACATTGGTCAGGACGTGGGACAAACGCCTAAATATCGGGACAGTCCTGATTTTATCGAGACGTCTGGTCACTCTAGATAGGATTTGCTGTGTTTTCCTTCTGCTTTAAGGGAGGCCTCTTAGTGGAATGTGGGAGCCATGGCTCTGTGGGGTGCATAGGAGTAGAGAAGGAAATGAGCAGAAGAGGGTAATGAGTATGCAGCCCTTTCTCTCTAGCATGGTCCTCTCAGTGCAAATCTACCTGGGAGTCACCCACCAAAATCACAGAAAGGGTCAAGAGTTTGGGACAGTACCCCTCCCCCCTCATTTATTTTACATACTCTTTCAATGCTCACAAACAAAATTTTTCATTCAGGCCCTCATATTCTGCAGGTACTAGTGGTTTTGCTTGCAATTTGATTTGATCACATCACTACTCCCTTCAAATCTTGACCACACCTTTGTCAGTTTCTTGCACAAATGCCTCTGCCTTCTTCTATGCCCCCCTCCCATGACCTCCTTGAACTCATCTGAAAGACCACTACTCTGTCCACATTTAATTCTCTCTTGAAGACCTACATCTACTATCCTGTCTACAATTCTTAGCTGACTGCAATTCTTATTTGACTATATATATATATATATATATATCCCTCTTACATATATAAATACAAGTAAATACAGGTATATTATATATAATATACTCCCTGTATTTATTTTTCCAGGCATTCAAGAATGGAAAGTTCTTGCCCAAGCAGCTCACGGTCTCAGGACAGATAGACAGATAGGACTGGCCATAATATATCTCCCTCTTTGTTCTTCTTCCCCTAACCTCTGTCTGCCTATCTATCTGTTCTGAGACTATGAGCTGCTTGGGCAAGAACTGTCCATTCTTGAATGCCTGGAAAAGTGCCCAGCACATCATGAGTGCTACCATAAACTAACTAATCAAAATGGGCTAAAATGTTCAAATGTAGGTTTGTGAGGTTAGTCAACTAAGTGTGTATTCAAGCACCTAATGAAGATTGAGGTGCCTAAATATAGATTTAGGTTTCTACCTTTAGATACAAACATTTGAAGATTTTGGACTTAGATCCTAAATACTGACTTCCTAGCTCTTCTCATGGCAAGGTGGGAAAATATCCTTTGAAGACAATTCTGCTATCAAATATGAGCAAACCTGCAGAGCCAAACATCCAAATGGATTGTTTGTGTTTCTGTGGCATATAGAACTCAGCCTATTTTCATAATGAAATCTTATATAAAGGAGGTTTTATTTGTGATATCTGCTATTTCTCATACACATGTTTTCAGGAACACGGTTTTTAAATTTCTTGGATGACATGCTATAACTTGTCATGCCCAGTTGTGCAAATTTCTTGCAGAGTGATTTAACCCATGGTAATGAAACACCTTGCATCCACCAAGTAGCAGACAGGAAAGAAGAGCTAATTTAAAGAAACTTGCTTATAATCCTGTCCCCTCCGTGAAGGTAGAGAGTATCACTGATGATAGAGATTGGCCTACAGGGCCCCTAATGGCATCCTCCAGACATGGAGAACAGCAAACAACCTCCTATCCATATGGGTACAAGGCAAGAAAGCAGCAAGAGCTGACAGAAAATCTGGGGCAGGACTGGCCATAAGGGTCTGAGGTACTTACATCTACTCAGAACATAAAGATATTAAAAATCAGATACCCAAATACTATGGGTCTGACAGCAAACAAACCAGAATATACACATAAGGCCCAATCCTACAATCCTGATTTGGGCAACAGTACCATTGACAATAATGGGAGCTTTGTTTGAATCTGGACTGCAAATTCCAACTCATCATTCTCTAGAATGCAAGACCCTCTGTTTCATAAACCTTGACTCACCAGTAATTTAGGTGCTATTTTTAAAATATAATTTTAAGTGACAAAAAGTATTTGTTTGTAAAAGGAAAGCACACTCATGAATGGAGCCCTTTAGGTAAGAACTTCAATGTGGAACAAATGTCAAGATAAGGCAAACTTTATACTTAATAACCTTGATTATACTTTTTTATTTTACATAAATAGAAAAACACCATTCACTAAAAAAGTTATTTATTCAGAGGTCATTCTGAAAAAATAAAGGCAAAAACCCTAACCAAAAAACATTTACACATGCACACACAGTATACACAAACACACAAAGGCAGTAAATAGGATGTCTGAGATACACCTGCCTTGCTTAAGGGCAAAATAATAATAAAAAAAACTAAAACAACTCCGCCCAAACATTTAGTGGTTACAGAAAATGCCCAATCCACCTTTTGAGTAAGTTGCTGCCTTTCCCGCCCTTCAATCACAAATCCCTGCACGATCAGCTTATTGCTTTAATAAATGACTGTGGTTAAACACAGGTGGATTTTTTAAAACGGACTTCAAGCAAAAATAAAAGAAAATCCTATGCAATGCAAAGGCTAACAAAGAATGTTTCATTTCTGATAAAAGCTAAACAGCAATGCATTTCAGCACAACTCCCCCCCCCCATTTAGCTTTATCAAAAATACCCAGCAGGCATTTTTCTCCATTTAGCGTTATCAATAATAAATAATTAAAGCAAACACTGCATGTTAAATTCTGTCATATAAAACTGGGAGTAAATCTACCTTGAGAAAATGAATGGGCTGAATTTTCAGAGGTACTGAGCAACTACAATTCTCTTAGACCCCCTCAGAGTTGTAGTTGCTCTGCATCTCTCAAGAACTGGCTCAATGGGAGTTTTGCATGGGTAAAGAAAGCAGGATTTGGCTTCTATTGTCCAGGGCATCTGCACGCCTAGAAAAAATTATAGATGAGGAACATGGAAAACAACTACAAAAAAGAAGGCAGTTTCTACTAGGTATAAGCTGATGATGATGACAAATGCTGTTATTTGTTAAAAATCATTTACTTTGTTTTCTTTTTCATTCCACTGTTTTACAAGCTATTTTCAAATTCAGAAAAAAAAAATGATGTGATGTGCTTTTGTTAGATGACATGGGTATAACAACAAAATGATATACTGATTTCTATAGAGGTTACCTTTTTAATTAATTACTAGAAACCCCCAAACCAGAAGAATATTCATCAAACATGGCAAAACCTGAACAGTTATTTCTTTACTTATGTTACTCTGCATATGATCATCACTTCCACTCTTTTCTTCTTTAATTACAGATTTAATAAATCAAAATTATTTCTAACCACCATAACGTGACATCAAGTGTGACAGTGAGTTGGCATATACATGTCAATTTCTTTCTCTTTCTCACACACACACACACAAAATGGAAGAATAATGTTTCAAGCCCAATAAGTTTTGGTCAGATGCAGAAATCTTCACAGACAGACAGTGATTTGAGTGAATATCTTTCTTCTCTCAGCTGCTGGAGAAGCCTCTCCAGCTGATTTTTGTGTCTTGCAGTAAAGCAGATAATGACTAGATAAAGTATTTCATGTACTTTAGCAAAAACTGCCTTTTCAATAAATTTACTCTAGGCAGTAATGAGCTATATTGTGTGGTGGTTAATCTGCTCTAAAAAAAGTAGGAAGAAATTCTTCTGCCCGGCTCTCAGGTATTAAGTCCGTACATCTTTTATGTTGACAGTTCAGCTCCAGGCTATAAAACAGAAGAACCTGTTCTACATCTACTGTTTAAAACAAGCGCAGAAAACCTAAACCCCCATCAATCTGCTGTCTTAGTTTTACGACTTATCTGTGGCAAAAATGAATCATAAGAAAGATTTGTCCTGATTCCACAGACAGATCCATCAACCTGCTGGTGCTTGTGAACCATACAATTCCTACAGAGATTGGTGGTAATGGTAGACTTGCAGTATTAAATGTGTTGAAGTGTTGAACTATGGATATTCACATCTGATAAATTTCAGTGAAAGTCTGCAGTAAGAGCATGCCCAGAAAACGTACACACACACACACAGATAAATTTTCATTTCTTTCATACCTCTACAATCTCTGCATTGCATACCATCTTTTATAAAGCTCTGTCAGGACTAATGCAAATATAATAAGGCAGAGTGATTTAACTTTGAATATTATTCAAATGAAATTTTGGTTCAACTCTTCTGGAATATAAAATGCATACAAATCTGCAGTCTTCTTCTTCATCATGTTACTTGTAAGCCCTTTAAGAAATAATACAGTCTTATCAAGTTCTGAGCCATAGCCTTAAAAAAAAAAAAAACCCTAGGAAGATTTATAATCTTACATGTAAAATTCTGATCACAAGAGAAGACAGCTAGCAGATGAAGTATTTGCTCACCTGGCAGAAGCAGATCAACAGACTGAAGTCTACTTGTGATGGTGTGTAGGGTGAGGATAGCAAAGGAAAGCAAAGTCGGGAATGCTTGAAAAATAAAATATTTTTAGTTAACAAGTAGAAAAATAAAATGTTGGGAAAAGGGTCCGTATCAATTCTGAATCCCTCTCCCCAAATGGTCTCTGCTTTTGTATAAAACAACCTTTTTGAATGACCATCTCTAAGAGTAGGGCAGCAGTGTCACAGAAATGCATGAGGCCTCCAGTTAAGGACTAATGGCCAATCCTGGTTAGGTCAGGAAAAACTCCCATTGAAGTCAATGGGTAAATTATTCTATGTGCAAATGATAGTGGGAATGTCATAGTGGTGATGCAAATAGTTTCAGATAATACTGTGTTGGCTCTGTTCGTATCTTTCAGTACTCCATTTTGCTATACCATGGCTTACTCTATTGACAGCAACTTCAAGGTAGTAATCTAGTAATAGTCAAAGCCAGAAATTAGCTGCTAATGAGAGGAAAAAAATGGGACCCACTCTCTCAAGTAAAAGGTGGTTTATTGCCTTTGCTCTAATGTCTGAGGCGTGTGGGGGACGTCTGAAAGGTGACATTAAAAAAAAAAAGTTTGAGTATAGTTTAATGGCATTTATCCCACAAAGATTGGGAACAACTGTCCAATCTATTGATTATTTAAATATTTGCAAAGAAAGTAAAAACAATTAATTATATAAGCTAATAGAAAAAAAAAACTTCTCATGCAAAGTAATTGCAGTTTTTTTTGACCTGATATCAAATTCATTTAATCTACTTTATGAAATTGCTTGAGGAAACATTCAGCTGTTTTCTGAAAGATTGACTTGGGGATTACTGAAGCTGTATAATTGTTCAAATGATCAGAAAAAAAGAAACACTTTGTTTTACATTAATCTTACTGAAATGGGCAATGAATTTGAGAAATAGATTGCTGTCTAAAAGTCTTGCCAAAAAAATGTCTAGCTGAGAGCAACTGTAGCTCCTTTTAAATTTTTTTTTATTTTAAACAATCTCATTTTCTTACTTTCAATCTTTATTCAACATCTGTTGTTTCCCCCTCCTCTGTAACATAATTATGCAGAATTCCAGCGCAAAACAGGTTGAGTAGTTAATAACAGGCAGCTTAAACATTTTTTCGCACTGTTGCCCTGCAGATGTTTCTTTCGTTTTCTTCTTTTTTTTTTTTGGCTTCATGTTTAATTTGTGTATGTTTCTGTCCTGCTCTTAAAGTGTGCTCTGACAACATATGGAAGCACCTGAAAGTAAGTCTGGGATATGCACATGTTTATAAGGCTACTATTATGATATTCAGCACATCAAAGAGCAGAGTGAAAGGCATGTTATTTGTTTAGTTGAAGCAAAAGCAATTAATCTATGAGTCATCTTGTTACCACACTCAAATTGATACTCCAGTGAGTTTTCCAGAGCTTTTAAAGAGATTCTTTATGTAGGTCCACCGTCTTTCAGTATTCATAAATGTTCACTTTTCTCCAAACAGGCTTATTTTTGCCTTCCTAAATTTGACATAAAACCACTATATATCTTAAAAGTAGTCATGCTTCTATGATAAATACTTCTCATTTTGTAATACTTCATTTCAGTAAGTAGCACTTGACATTCAACCTAAAAAAAAGGTGGAAAATGTTACACTGACAAATGTTTGCTCTGTCTAAAAAGGTCCTCTGAAACACACAGCTCCTCCATGCAAACAGAGAGTGCTATAACATGCTCCATTTTCCATGAATTTTCAAAGAGATCATTTATTAGGATGAATAAGGGGTCCTAATTCCAATGCACAAGTGAAAAATATGTTGTGACAAGTAGGAGCTAACTAAGAAAAACAACAAAATGGTCTAATTAATCTTCACTTTATCCATATTAGAATAAAAGGGTAAAAACAATGAAGGAGCGACTGAAGTCATATTCAAAAGAAGATACTAGATAGAAATAGTTAGGACGGATCTCATCTTACATATGATGGATCACAAGTGAATAAAATGCAGCAGATTCTGGGAAAATGTGTGCTAGAGCAATTCGATACTCCTATCTTCAGTTCTTAGTAAATATCTCAACTGACATTATCCAGTGAATTCTGAATTATTGTAAACAAGATGGATCCAAATAATTCTTAATAATTTAAAATAGAATATTTTATCCACAGGGTTATGAATTAATAGTTCATCAAGTTTGTGCTCTCAGGACTGAGAAAGGCTTTTTATGTTGTAATATGTTTTTTTTTATATATTATCACAGATTGTTATACAGTATGTGTGCACACCTCTGTGTATTCTCTCCATATTTCTTGGCAAGCTGTTATACAAAATGTTGATTTTAATCTTCTTCCGGTTTGCTCTGCAGTGCGCAATTTTTATTCCGACGCTGAGTTCCACTGATAGTTTATGTTACAGTGGGAAGAGATACTATCCCTTATTAATAGAACAGAATATCATTTGCAGGCCCCTTTCTGTTTTTTCACAAAAGATTGCCTTATAATTTTTATTTTTAGTTTTTTAGTGCTGAAGACAAAAAACTTAATTTCCTAGTATTCCTAGTTAGCATCTGCTCTTTAAAGAAGGTCATAAAATAGTGTGCAGCTCCTAACCTTCAGGCTTTTCAGTAAAAGAGAAATCATGATATTCCAGTAGCAGAGTCAGGTGTAGATGAATAAAAGAATGCTTTTGAACTAAATATGAACAGAAAATATTTCAGAAAGCTTAATATCTTTTCTTTGGGCAAAATTACATTTAGGAGACAGAGTTACAGATTATCAGATTATTCTCCCCACCCCCCTTTTTTTTTGTTCTCCTGAAAGACGTCTGTTTTTTTCCCCCAAGCAGAAGGTTAAAAATAATTTTGAAATGAAAAACCTCAGATTTTAAATCTCTTTTTGTGGTAAGGTAAGGAGATGCATTTGATTTTTTTTTTAAATGGCACCTAGTTCTAGAATCTGCTCTAATAATGAAAGATGACGTGTGTAGTTTTTGTAAATGTGGCCTGTAAAGTTAGTCATAAATATGTGCATATTTAACATGGACATTTCTTTTGTAATGTAAAATTTTACTTTGGAAAAAAATACTATTTCTGTGCAGAGGTTCTTCTGCATATGCTTGAGACAAATCTCTTTACAGTTTTGCTTTTAATTTTTGTAGTTACAAAAAACCCTTTTGTTCCACACCATCCTCACCTGCTCTCAACAAAGGAATCAAAGCAAAAGAGGCAGTTTAGAAACAGAGAGAAAATGCCACAAAATGTTAAAAGAAACTAAAAGACAACACCCCACATCTGGCACATCCTGCAACTACCTGAGAAGACTGTGAAGGAAGACTAGTTTGTACTAACTGCCACGTATCAGTGTATTGTTAGTTATTGTGCACTCATGTGTGCATAGAAAATTGGGAATCTTGAACTGATCCAGACAGGTTGTAAGTTGCAGCAAGACTTTTGAACCTAACAGTGTGTAAAAAATGACAACAACATTTTCAATACTAATACAAGAAACTATTTTATATGAGATTGCTACAACTGTGATATTGTTTATAGGAAAGTCTTTCTGCCACATTATTACAGTTTGTTTGGATGAAAAAGGAATGCATACTGTATTGTAGCACTGTAAATTACACCCTGCTCACTTAGCTTCAAACAACCTTTTCACCACACCATACAAACATCTGAGGTTTCAGTGTTTCCTGGTGGGAATTCTACAGAACTAAACAGATTTTTACAGGGAATTATGTTGTGATTTAATTTAATTTTTCATGACATTTAGCCCATAACCCTTTATGTTGATCTGAAAAAAGATGCAGAATTATATTTTAAATTATTATTATTATCAGAATCGTTATCAAAGAAAAGAAGAATGATATACAATAGCATTACGGACATATTATCTGCTGTACATTCGAGTACTCTGCAGAGCAGATTATGTCATTTCTTAAAAAAAAGTAAAGAAAAGACATAATAAGCCATATATATATAATCATCATTATCTTTGAATATGGCTACAAAAAAAGGGGGAAATAATTTAAAACTTTTCCTTTCAGTGTTAAAATAAAATGGCACACTGACAGTACACGCTGGATTGTGATTAATCACCCTGTCTTCTCAGATTTTATATATGAATTCAGAGGACAGTTATTTCTGAGTTAAAGAAGAAAATCTTACATATAAATTTAATCCAAGGATTTGTTTTTGTTTTTTTTTCTTTCACCAAAAATTACAGACCTTGTAAGTGCTACTCATGTCTACACATTCCGGCCACATGCACTACAGTGCAACATCACTTTCTGAGTTCTACCAAGATATGATAGCTGTGAGATGAAAGTACCACACATTCTTTTGCAGGGAAAGAATTTGCTGGGTTTTTAAAAATGACATCATCAAGTCGATATGCCTGAAATCAGACCTACCAGCATTTGTGTGAATGTATGCACATTGCCAACTTGCCGATCTGTTACGTTCTTGTGAGAAGTTTAAGAAGATCTAAGACAGTGGTTTCCATCCTCTTTTGCTGAAGCCTCTATTTGTTGTGGATTAGCAGATGGCCACTCAACATGCCCCTCACACTATTTCCTCCTGCCACAGATACCACTAACTTTCTTTTCTTTCTCTCCTCTCTCTCCTCCTTTTCTGTCTTCTCTTTTCCTGTTTGCCATTCTCTTCCTTCCACCATTTCCCTTTCTTAGGGCTTGTCTGCACTTACCGGGGTTTCAATGCATGGTGACAGACGCATCAGCAGTCAATTTAGCAGGTCTAGTGAAGACCTGCTAATTGACCACTGATCGCTCTTCCGTCAACTCCTGTACTCCACCTGAACAAGAAGCGCAAGGGGAGTCAATGGGAGAGTGTCTCCATTTGACATCACGTAGTGTGAACCCTGTGGTAAGTAGATCTAAGTACATTGACTTCAGCTACATTATTCATGTAGCTGAAGTTGCATAACTTAGATCGGGGTTGGCAACCTTTCAGAAGTGGTGTGCCGAGTCTTCATTTATTCACTCTAATTTAAGGTTTCACATACCAGTAATACATTTTAACGTTTTTAGAAGGTCTCTTTCTATAAGTCTATAATATATAACTAAACTATTGTTGTATGTAAAGTAAATAAGGTTTTTAAAATGTTTAAGAAGCTTCATTTAAAATTAAATTAAAATGCAGAGCCCCCAGACCGGTGGCCAGGGCGTGGGCAGTGTGCGTGCCACTGAAAATCAGCTCGCGTGCCACCTTTGGCATGCGTGCCATAGGTTGCCTACCCGACTTAGATCGATTGCCCCCCGTAGTGTAAAGGCCTCAGTCTTTACAACATTTCTACATGTTTTGTCTGATTCACCTCCTCATTCCTAATCTCCTGCTGTCTGGGAGGTCTGAGCCCTCTCCCAATTCCTTCACTCATACACAGACTATATGCTGCTGGGGAGAGCAGTATCTATTTGTGCAACAGGGGCAAAAAAAAGTTTGACTTGTGGGATGCTGCCTGAGCCTGCAATCTTGTATACACGCTATTGCAATCAGCTATTGCAGCCAACTACATTAAGGGTCACAAGGAACAGGCGCAGAGAAGGAGGATTCTGGCTTTCAGAGAGCCACCTGCTTCTTTTCCAACAGACACAGCAGCATGTTTGCAATGTGTGCATGTGAATTTGCAAACCTATGGCTTTTCCGATCCAATGTGATCACACTTATCTTCTCCTTTATCTTGGGCCCACATAACTAGTTTGGTTCCCAAAAGATGGACATTCCCCTCACCGCCAGGTATTAAACACTGTTGTAAAACTGGGGTTCTTGTAGGTTTCAATACTTTGCCTCCTTAAGTGAACAAAAAGAGAGCACCAAGCATGGGGTAACATGTGCATATGATTAAAATTATCAAAAAACGGAGCTTGTTTTGTTTAATAGTAGTGGATCAGATACCATGAGGATGAGTGCAGTATATAGACTAATATATAACAGAGAGATTGAGAGAAAGATCACATTGTGGAGAAGCTGGTATTTTTTTCCATATCAGCATAGGATAATAAGCCAAGGGAAGCTAAGCTTCCCCTGTTACAGCGGCTGCCAACCCACCGCCAGATGCTTGGGCCATAGAGGCTCCACCTGCACTCTGCCTCTTCCTGTCCCTGCTCCACCCCTTCCCTGAGGCCCCCACCCAACTCTGCCTGGCTGAGTCCCTCCTCTCGTCCACTCCACCCCCCCTTTCTGGAAGTCCCCGCCACTCGGCACATCCTCTCCTCCACCCCCTGCCCCACAAGATCCCTCGTGTCCACTGCATCCCTCCTCTCCTCCACAGTCCCTCTTCCCCCGCAGAGACTTACTGTGGGCAGAGGCCTTGAGGTGGGATGGAGAAGAGGAGGGACGTGGTGAGCGTAAGCAGAGGGGGCCTTGGGGGAAGGTGGTGTGTGGAGAAGAGGAGGGACAGAGGGAATGGCGGTGGAGGGGACCAAGCGGGATAGGGAGCTGGAGATGAGGAGGGATGCGGCGAGCGGTGGCAGGGGGGGGGGGGCAAGGGGGGGGGGGGTTAGGGGAGATAGTGGGGTGGAGTATTGGCGGGGCCATGGGAGGAATGGGTGGGGCCACAGAAGAAAGAGGCAGGACAGGGAGCTAGCCTCCCCCAGGAGAAGCTTCATCTGCGACCCATGCATATCAGACTGTTTTTTTTTTTGAAAAGTACATTTCAAAAAATCAGGAATTTTTTTAGAGTAGGCGCAATTTTGGGCTCATCGACCTTGACAGTACGCTTCCTTTGCTCTAAGCAAATTGTGAACCAGTAAGCCACCAGTGTTCACAGAGGGTTGAGAAGAAAATATGAAATGTGTTTCACTTATGAAAGTATCTTTTTGTTAAATTCACCCACTTCGTCACTGACATATGCTCTTTTCGAGTGGACATTAAGAGTAAATGCAGTCACTCAAATGTGAAAACTCCATATTAAAGTTTTTCTCAGTTATTCCAGTAATTGTAGAATGTGCCCAAGATGATCAGGTAAACTTCTTTAAACACAGTGCCCTAATCTATTAAATATTGCCTGGAAATTGCCATTTAAGTTAAGTCTTTTAAAAGAAAGACTACATAGAATATCAAAGCTATAAACAAAGGCAAAATAGTGTATACAATTCATGCTAAAAACAGAAAATAAGATTAGAGGTATTGTTTCTGATCAGAGACAGACAAAATAACAGAACAAGATTAGCTAAAAGAAAGAGAAACTGGGGACCCAGCATGCGGGGAAAAGTGGGGGAAAGATTAAAAAGACAGACTTTATGTAAAATAGGCAGAAAGGTAAAAAGTCAATGATAAGATCAGAGTAAGAAGTAATGTCATAATTAATGAGTATTAAGAGGCAGTCAGAAAAAGAATGAAATGAGAAAGTACAAAACAGCATGTGATTAGCAGGGATGATCATAAAGAACTAAACAAGAAACGTAAGAAGGGTAGTAGTGCAAGAAAAAATATGCAAGAACGTTGAGAAAGCTTGAGAGAGACAGAGAGAGAGACAGAGAGAGAGAGAGAGCATTAAAAGTAAAAATGCCAGACCCTGAGGAGAAATGTAATGTAATGATTGGATCAAAAGTGTGTGGTGGAATCACATGAGCGATACTAAAAATGATTAAGAGTAATAATAATGATGAAGAAGATGACTGAGCCTTTAAAAGAAAAATTCTGGAGCCTGAGAACCTTTTCATTCTTTTATATGGAAACTAAAGCAGTTCACATAAAAGAGCAATTTGAACCACTTGAAAACGCCACTGACATCAGTGCAATCTGACTAAATGTATACTTCCTAATGCATATTTTAGTGCCTATCAACAGTACATAAGGTATTACACAGAAATGCATGCATAATAATAATACAAGCCTAAACCATTCAGCTGTATCACAAATAATAATTATCTGGGACACTAAAAGATCATGGCAAAAGCTAATCTAATAAGTCTTCCATTATCCTTTAATACTTTAAATCTGTGCCGTGAGCTAAACAGTTGTCAAAATTGAGTTCTGTTTACAACGAGCTGAATAACAGTGAAATAAACAGAGATCACTGCTGAGCTCTAATTACAAAAACAAATTGTTCTCTCTGTAATCGAGCTGAAAAGGTTAGCTCCTTCCCACCCACCCCCACCCCACCTTACTTTATGCGTGCAGTAGGTATAAAGGCAGATGAAAGAACATAGGTTATCAGTTGTGGAGACAGGAATTGTAAGAGACAGTATATAATAGAAAGACCCACCAGATATCCCCTGTTCGCAGCTGGCTTGCAGGGATGAGGTCACAGAGAACACAGTGGCTATTTTATACCAGATATGGTATTTCAATATAACTCAGTTAATGGCATACTCTTCTCTCTCCAGAGCACGGTGACTGAAGTGATGCTTACCAGCTGTCTTCATCATGGCTAGAGACTACATATGCAAACATGCAGTGCAGCCTTCCACTCAGCTCACGATGGAACACTGTAAACTATACTCTCTAGTCTCCATGATCCATACATGCATGTTCAAAATTATGGCTGCATCTTCTCCATTTAATGCAAATTAGGTGCAGCCTATAGGCTACCTGAAAGTTGACAACATAGTCCTTGAGGAGGTAAACTTTTGGTAATCAGGACTTATACCGTATGCTGTAAGTGTCCAACATTAGGGGGTTCTGTTGGATGGTTGGACAGTTCCCTGTACTCAATATTATCTTATGTTCTGATTTTTTTATTTATGGTTCTTGATGAAAGATCACATGGCATTTATTGAACAAAATAAAGACAACCAAGTCTAGACCCTGAGTAGAGAACCTTGCCATCCTAACCATCTCAACCTTGCCAACATCCTCTCTTATATCACAACCACAGATTAATTCACATCTGGCACCAATACAAATGTTCACAGCTGAAGACAAAATGTTATTGAGTGCATAATAACAGCCATGGCTGCATGCAAACAATCACTACTCTACAGGTATATAATTCATTTCTTGAGAGAAATGTTATTATAATGCAACTAAATTTAACAGTTCCTCAGCAGGTATCACTGGGGTGAGAATAGCTCACCACAGTCAGACTGTAAAAAACTGTTTTACACAAACCAGTCTCTGCTTGTTCACTACCAGAGACAATTCATTTTGTATCATCACGTAAGCTATTCTACTTATGTGGCATCATACTTACAATCTATATTTCTCAGCTCTGCACCCCAGAGACCAAAACTCTTGAAGTAAAAGTAAAGCAAGTAGTCTGAAAAAAGGGTAGTTCCAATTCATTGCGTGAAGACAACTAGAGTCACCTTAAATTTCCAATACTCTTGCACTCTTATCTAAGAAGGCCTCTAAATTACTATTCTAAAACACTGCCAGTCTACGTACACAATTTTTATTTTATGAATAACAGGTACAACATGCATATGCTCATTGTAAAACTAGTGGAAAGGTACTACCTCAGTATAAATAGTACACAGTTATTCATTTAAAGAAAACAAATGTCTGCTGCTCAGATCAGGGGAAAAGGCCCATTGAAAATCCAGACTAAGTGCTACAATGGCCTAGAGTATTGTTTCTGTGAATAGTGAATAAAAATACCCAACAGGCAATTAAACTTACTTAATTTCCAGTTCTTACAAATCTACATCAGAAATCCTAAAAAATTAAGGCTCATTTAAAACACACCAAGTGGGCAATTAACAGCTTGTTGAGTCTGTCAATCAACTGGAGATGTGGAAGGAATTTAAGCAGATATAAGTACTGCCAGTCCTCATGTTTGATGCCTTTATTTTTCTTCTACTAAATGAGAAAAACTTCAGTCAGTTTACTTCCCTAACAGAACTAAAAGCTTTCTTAGACTGTAGAATTTCTATTAATAATTCTTTGGCAAGGCATCGTTTTTAACACCAGAGATGTGAAAAAGTCTTACGCTTTGGAAACGGAATGGCTACCTTCTTTATCCAGGGTAATTGATAAAACATAAATTTAAACCTCACTACTTACAGCCCTGAAATTTCTAATATATTTATCTAGATACAATGTATCTGCACTTACATGAGGTTTGCAAAGTCTGATTTCTATAAATGTTAGGATCTTAACATTGTGTTCAACAATACTTTAAGTTGCTTTGTTTGTCTACACAACTCTTGAGCTTTTTATTAGGAAAGGAATCACTTCACAGCACCCATTCATGATTTGAAAAGAGAGCTATTATCCCTGGATATTCTTTTCTATAATTTTCCTCTTTAAGATGGAAGGGCATAAAGTCATTATTCTAAACAGAAATAATAGCTGAAAAGAAGACTACACCTATTCTCCTCAGTTTAGTATTATGAAAGTTCACATTTATTTACACAGTTTCTTGTACAATGGGCAATTCATCTGATTAAGACTCCAACAGAAACATAAAGTAATTAATAAATAATAGCAACACATTTTCCAAGGTCTTACCTGTAAAAAGTACTTCAAAATTTCAAATTTACAATATAATCCTACTTCACTGCATACAGACATATTAGCTCAATATCTAAAGCCTCATATCACATACAGGAACAATTTTGATCCTACTTTAATTCTGGTTTAACTATCAGGAAAATTTGTTTACTGCTTAAACATTAAGGGCCAATTTTTCAGTAGAACAAAACAGAAGCAACTGTTAAAATGTGTCTGCACTCACTGAACACAAACCAAGTAGTTCAGGTAACTGCACAGTTTTGCAGGCACACTCATTATGCCCAGCTTAGAAATTGTAGCCCTAAATTCAAACATTCATAGTGGAAATATGCCACCTCCATACAGGTTGTGGAAAAAAAAAACTATATTTTCTTCTGCTACAGCAGTGGTGAAATCACAGTTAATAGAACTGTTCAATGCAGTCAACTGCCTAATCACCCCGGACAGTATAACCCAAACATCTGGCCAAACCACCGATCACTGCAAAATTTGTCAAAAATTAAATTTTAACAAAAAAAAAAAAACATCCGTTTCTGCATTCTCCACTAGCTCCCATTTTACTTCCAATGCCAATGCAAGACCCTGGTCAAAATATTTAAAGCCTTTAATGGATAGAATATATCTGAGAACACTTCTCCATTCATTAGACACTGAGACAGCAGTTGTTTTCTATGCCAATATATATAATAGTATTCCATGTGAAGCTCTAAAGAACAGAGATAAAATTCTCTTAGTTGATGGCTGCCATCTGTGGAAAAATCTACCAGAGACATAAGTAGGGATCAAACCAGAAGTTTTCAGATCACATTGCAATCTTAATAGCACACAATAATCAAAGTCCAAAAATTACAAAAACATAAAACAAATCAGAGTAAGCAAAATCAGCCAAACCTGTGAAAGTTGAAGAGCAGACTCAATAATGTGTATCTGAATTGCTATATTTAGCAACACCATACTATAGACCAGGTATCGACAACCTGTGGCCCGCGGCCCGCCAGGATAAGCACCACCACTTCCCGCCGCCTCCATTGGCCCGGGACGGCAAACCACGGCCAGTGGGAGCTGCAATCGGCTGAACCTGCGGAGGCGGCAGGTAAACAAACTGGCCTGGCCCGCCAGGGTGCTTTCCCTGGCGAGCCGTGTGCCAAAAGTTGCCGATCCTTGCTATAGACAGACAGACAGACCTGCAGCATATGAACTTTCAAAGCTCATAAGTATAAGGAAGGCTAATGCAAGGAAAGCTAATGACACATGGGAAAAGGAGATTGTAAAAGATTTATCTGACTTTAATTTGTTTTTAGAAGGCAACAATGGACTTTTTATTTTTGTTTCTCCTCATATTCCATCACTGTCCATTTTTATATTAATTTGTCCACAATACCCCAAAGTCACTATTTTTGCATTCTAACTCTACACAAGAAGTGGAGAGAGCAACTTTGAGACCAGTATCAGTTCTGCTGCATAGAACATATGGCAGGATATCATCTAAGAATTACATGGTTGGCAGTCACCACAGAGAATAAGTCATGTTAGTTCTCAGCGTGCATCAGTGTGGAACTCATGCTTAGTTAAATAGAGTTTCAGGTATCCTTGTCCACTTTTGAGCCGATCAATCACAGTGTAGTGTACCATGGCTTTGAATTCAAATCTGCATTTTTCTTTTTAGATCTGGAAATCCCTGAATATAGGATTGATGGAACTGCTTGACTGAATCAACCAATCTAGTAGGGGGACACTGTCAGGTCAAATATGACACAAATTTTATGCTTTGTAAAAACCTATTTTAGCTATAGTTATAGGAATAAAAATATTTAAATTTTTAAGGTTCTAATAGAATATTTTAAAATAAATATAAATTGCAAACCAAACATTACATTAGTGAATTAGAACCTATAAGTGAAACAGATTAGAAACTGGCCACTCCCTCACAAAGCAACTGCCATAAAACAACCACTCTGAGATGCCTTTACTGTGCCTTGAGAGACAAATTTGGTCTGGTGGGACAAATTCTGGAGCTGATACTGGACTTATTCAATGCCAGCTTGGTCGACTGGGCCTGATGAGCCACCTCTATCAGGAGGTGTATTTCAGGCAGCCCAACCAACTCCTGCAGGTCCCAATAGAGCCCAGGCAGTACATGTATCTCATGTTTTCTTTTTAAAGAAAAATGTGAGGAACTGAATAACTATAAAGAAAAATTTTCTTCAAAAAAAGCATAAGAAGAGAGGGAGAAAGGAAAAGAACCAACAAGGAAAGTATCAAGGACACTGTGCAATCCAAGTTAAGAAATAGATAAGAAATGAGGGGCGATTGGGGCCATTCCCTGTTTTATACCCTCAGAACCATCCAAAGGGGGGGGGGGGAAAGGTGAGGGGTGTGTGGCCCTAATGGACACTGCTTTCCAGAAGGTTGCAGAATTCTGCTCATGGTTCAGGTGCCTTGATTCTACAAATGGGAATATGCAGATACTTCTCAAAGAAAAAACGGTCATTCCCCCCCAGAGCAACTACCACATTCCTACCCCCCTCTGATATGCTGCGTAGTGAGGCACTGTGAAGCTGATCTCAAGATGGATACATAGATTCTTCCTCTGTGGCCTCTCCATAGCCTTGTCCTCCCATGGAGTAGGGGCATGGTGATTTCACTACTTTTGAGCTCTAAGCATCTGTGGGTGTCATGACCCATCACTGATCTAAACCCTTTACATGCTCTGTCTTTTCCTTCTCCTGAGTCCTGCCACCTCCCATAATCCAGGAAGCAGCAGGCAGTGTGAAACAACATCAGTTTGTGTTAGGTGGCAGAGTAACTGGCATGGAGCCCCAAATGGCTCCATACAAGAACCTGTAACAGCAGTGGATGTAAAGTGGGCTGGTAGTTTAAGGTGTTGTTCTAACAGAATATTATTTTAACACAATACAGTATGTGAAATCTAGAATATAAAATTTTGAGATTTTATTCATTTGGTTACAAAACACTATGTGAAAGAAAAAAAATCCAATAATTTTAAAACAAAATAATGAGATTACAAAACATTATTTACTTAATTTAACAAAAAATGACAAAGGAAAGGTTCTTTGAAAAATAAAAGAAGAAGATACTTCATAAAGATATTTCATAAGTATTTGACTTAGGTCAAATTACAAAGGATGAATATAAACAAATAACACAAGTATATAGGGACAAAATTAGAAAGGCCAAGGCACAAAACAAGATCAAATGAGCTGGAGACATAAAGGGTAACAAGAAAATATTCTACTTATACATTAGAAGCAAGAATCAGGGGGTGTCTGAAGAAGTGAGGTTTTTACCCATGAAAGCTTATGCCCAAATAAATCTGTTAGTCTTTAAGGTGCCACCAGACTCCTTGTTGTTTTTATTAGAAGCAAGAGGAAGACTGAAGACAGGGTAGGCCTGTTACTCAATGAGGTGGGAAAAACAGTAACAGAAAATGTGGAAATGGCAGAGGCGCTTAATGACTTCTTTGTTTCTGTTTTCACCAAGAAGGTTGGTGGTGATTGGAAATCTAACATAGTGAATGCCAGTAAAAATGAGGTAGGATTAGAGGCTAAAATAGAGAATGAACAAGTTAAAAATTACTTGGTTAAGTTAGATGTCTTCAAGTCACCGATGAAATAGATCCAAAAATACTCAAGGAGCTGACTGAGGAGCTATCTGAGCCATTAGCGATTATCTTTGAAAAGCCATAGAAGATGGGAGAGATTCCAGAAGACTGGAAAAGGGCAAATATAGTGCCAATCTATAAAAACGGAAATAAGAACAACCCAGGAATTATAGACCAGTCAGCTTACCTTCTGTACCCAGAAAGATATTTGTCAGGGTTCCCTCCGCAGTCTGAACTTTGGGGTACAGACGGGGGGAACTGCATGAAAGACCCTCTAAGCTTATTTCTACCAGCTTAGGTTAAAAACTCCCCCAAGGCCAAATCCTTTCCTTGTTCTTGGACGGTACTGCTGCCATCACCAAGTGATTTAGACAAAAATTCAGGAAAAGGGTCACTTGGAGTCCCTATTCCCCCAAAATACTCCCCCAAGCCTCTTAACCCCCTTTCCTGGGGAAACTTGAGAATAATTTATGAAACAATTGCCTTTAATGTAAGTACAAACCAGACCCTTTATCTTTAGGACACTAAAATCAATCACGTTCTTAAAAGAAGAACTTTATTATAAAGAAAAAGTAAAAGAATCACGCCTGAAAAATCAGAATGGAAGGTAACTTTATAGAGTAATAAAAAGAATAAAAAGATTTAAAACACAGAGAATTCCCCTCTAGGCTCAGCTTCAAAGTTACAAAAAACAGGAATAAAACTCCTTCTTAGCATAGGGAAAATTCACAAGCTAAAACAAAAGATAATCTAATGCATTTCCTTGCCTTATTTACAATTTTTGTAATCTTAGATGAATCATTTCAGGTATGTTTTCAGGAGATGTTGGGGAACAAACAAAAAGAGCACAAACAAAACCTTCACACACATCTCCCACCCCTCCAGATTTGAAAATATCTTCTTTCCTTATTGGTTCTTTTGGTCAGATGCCATCCAGGTTATCTGAGCTTCTAAACCCTTTATAGGTAAAGATTCAGTACAGCTACCCAGGAGGGATTTTATGCTACCCTTATCTGTATGTATATGACAATATTGGAACAAATAACTAAGCAATCAATTTGCAAACATCTAGAAGATAATGAGGTGATAAGTAACAGTCAGCATGGATTTGTTAAGAACAAATCCCGTCAAACCAATCTGATAGCTTTCTTTGATGGGATAACAAGGCTTGTGGATAGGGGGGAAGTGGTATATCTTGACTTTAGTAAAGCTTTAGATACTGTCTTGCATGATCTTCTCATAAACAAACTAGGGAAATACATCTAGATGGAGCTACTATAAGATGGGTGCATAACTGGTTGGATAACTTTTCCCAGAGAGTAGTTATCAGTGGTTCAAAGTCATGCTGGAAGGGAATAACAAGTGGGGTCCTGTGGGGATCAGTTCTGGGTCCAGTTCTGTTCAATATCTTCATCAGTGATTTAGATAATGGCAAATTTATAAAGTTTGCAGATGATACCAAGCTGAGAGGGGTTGCAAGTGCTTTGGAGGATAGGATTAAGTATCAGGGGGTAGCCGTGTTAGTCTGTATCTATAAAAACAACAAGGAGTCTGGTGGCACCTTAAAGACTAACAGATTTATTTGGGCATAAGCTTTCGTGGGTAAAAACCTCACTTCTTCAGATGCACAGAGTGAAAGTTACAGATGCAGGCACTATATACTGACACATGGAGAGCAGGGAGTTAAATGAATAAATGGAGATATCCTATCTCCTAGACCTGGAAGGGACCTTGAAAGGTCATCAAGTCCAGCCCCCTGCCTTCACTAGCAGGACCAAGTACTGATTTTGCCCCAGATCCCTAAGTGGCCCCCTCAAGAATTGAACTCACAAGCCTGGGTTTAGCAGGCCAATGCTTAAACCACTGAGCTATCACTCCCCACAACCAGAACACTGGTTCTCCACTTACTTGGCAAGTGGAGAACCAGTGTTGCCAGGGCCAATTCAATCAGGGTGGATGTAGTCCACTCCCAATAATAGATGAGGAGGTGTCAATTCCAGGAGAGGAAAAGCTGCTTCTGTAATGAGCCAGCAACTCCCAGTCCCTATTCAAGCCCAGATTAATGGTGTTAAATTTGCAAATTAATTTTAGTTCTGCTGTTTCTCTTTGAAGTCTGTTTCTGAAGTTTTTTAATCAATGCTAGTGACTTTTAAATCTGTAATAGAATGACCAGGGAGATTGAAGTGTTTACTTCCTGGCTTTTGTATGTTACCGTTCCTGATGTCCGATTTGTGTCCATTTATTCTCTTGCGGAGGGACTGTCCGGTTTGGCCAATGTACATGGCAGAGGGGCATTGCTGGCACATGATGGCATATATAACATTAGTAGATGTGCAGGTGAATGAGCCCTCGATGGTGTGGCTGATGTGGTTGGGTCCTCTGATGGTGTCGCCAGAGTAGATATGGGGACAGAGTAGGCAACAAGGTTTGCTACAGGGATTGGTTCCTGGGTTGGTGTTTCTGTGGTGTGGTGTGTAGTTGCTGGTGAGTATTTGCTTCAGGTTGGGGGGTTGTCTGTAAGCGAGGACTGGCCTGCCTCCCAAGGTCTGTGAGAGTGAGGGATCATTTTCCCATTAATCTGGGCTTGAATAGGGACTGGGAGTGGCTGGCTCATTACAGAAGCAGCTTTTCCTCTCCTGGAATTGACTCCTCCTCATCTATTATTGGGAGTGGACTACATCCACCCTGATTGAACTGGCCCTGTCAACACTGGTTCTCCACTTGCGAAGTAACTCCCTGCTCTCCATGTGTCAGTATATAATGCCTGCATCTGTAACTTTCACTCTATGCATCTGAAGAAGTGAGGTTTTTACCCACGAAAGCTTATGCCCAAATAAATCTGTTAGTCTTTAAGGTGCCACCAGACTCCTTGTTGTTTTTGGAGAATAGGATTATAATTCAAATTGATCTGGACAAACTGGAGAAATGATCTGAAGTAAATAGGATGAAATTCAGTAAGGACAAATGCAAGGTACTCCACTTAGGAAGGAACGATCAGTTGCAAACATACAAAATGGGGAATGACTGCCTAGGAAGGAGTACCACAGAAAGGGATCTGGGGCTCATAGTAGACCACAAGCTAAATACGAGTCAACAGTGTAACACTGTGGCAAAAAAAGCAAACGTTATTCTGGGATGTATTAGCAGGAATGTTGTAAGCAAGACACAAGAATTAATTCTTCCGCTCTACTCCACGCTGATTAGGCCTCAACTGGAGTATTGTGTCCAGTTCTGGGCACCACATTTCAGGAAAGATGTGGACAAATTGGAGAAAGTCCAAAGAAGAGCAACAAAAATGAGCAAAGGTCTACAAAATGCGATCTATGAGGGAAGATTGAAAAAATTGGGTTTGTTTACTCTGGAAAAGAGTAGACTGAAAGGGGACATGATAACAGTTTTCAAGTATGTAAAAGGTTGTTACAAGGAGGAGGGAGAAAAACAAATCTTCTTAACTGCTGAGGATAGGACAAGCAGCAATGAGACTAAATTGAAGAAAGGGAGGTTTAGGTTAGACAACAACAAAAACTTCCTAACTGTCAGGGTGGTTAAGCACTGGAACAAAGTGGCTAGGGAGATTGTGGAATCTTCATCACTGGAGATTTTTAAGAGCAGGTTAGACAAAGACCTGTCAGGGATGGTCTAGAGAATACTTAGTCCTGTCATGAATGCAGGGGACTGGACTAGATGACCTCTCGAGGTCCCTTCCAGTCCTATGATTCTATGAAATTATAAATGAAACGAGATGCACATTTTGTGGCAATCTGAATTGCAATCCAAATTGGAACTGTAGTTGATATATTTGGAAGCATATGTGATGTATCCATCATGGGAAATGCAGCTGTATGTGTGTCAAAGTCACAGAGAGGTGTCTTGGTTTGAGAAAAAATATTAACTGCTGAAGGTTATATTCCTGAGTGGAGATTTGCAAACATAATCCCTGGAAGAGCTCTCTGAAATAACCAAGCAGGCCAATGTTGATGTAGGAGGCAAAAAGATGGCACAGCACAAAGAACAGAACTAATTTATGTATTTAGAAAATTGTATAATAAATGAACCAATAATAGTCTTATTCAAAAGTACTTTCATTGAGATGTACCTTTGTCTATACAGTAATCAAAAGCAGATATAATCACTAAACATACTTATGATAATAAACCACTCCTGAAGGCAAAGCTCCAAAGAAGAATAAACGCAAGCAGGGAATTGGTAGCTTTTACTTTGTCAGGATATTCCAGAGAGAACAAAACTAAATATCGGACCTTTCACAAGGCATCTAGTAGAGACAGACACATCTGCCTTCAGTAACAGACATGACAATGGGAGATCATTTTCATAAAGAGGTGCTGATAAAGTCAGTTGGGTCACAAGGAAGGCTAAAATCTGGGGAAATGACACAGTGAATATTATCGAACTAATTTTGGATAACAGTTTTGCTGCCTTCCTCTTCTGTACTAAGCAGGATTTGAAGATGACATCACACTTCAGATTTCCTCATAGCGTCAACCACTATTGCCTGATTTAGACAAACTTTCTAGACAGCCTGTGTGTACATACACTTTTTAATTCACACAGATGTAGATTTTACATGCTAAAATTTTTGAATTAGTGTCGTAGTAGCTGAATCAGTGCTTACACTGCACCTTGATGACAATTTTTATTACACTTGCTTTCATACCATTATTCTGAATGTCAGTGAGCTATTTTAAGTACCAGCTTAGTTCTGCTTAAAACAGGTTTTAAAATATCTACATTAGAAAAAAATTAAAGCAGTTTAGCTTAATTTATGTTGGTGAAACCAGATGCTTACCCACCCGACTGCTTATCAACATGCAACAAAAAATGTCTGAAAGATATTGATACAATATGTCCCTTTAAGAAAAACGCTGTGCAGTCTGCTTTACTACAGTGCCAAACAAAAAATGGGCAGGCCCTGGATGATGAGGAATCATGTCAGAAACAGGGTTAAAAATCCCATAAATCCAGAGAAAATAAGATTCTAGATATCCTTTCGATAGCTTCACATGACAATTATTATTATATATCACATGATATAATTATTTTAACCTGAAACGCCTTTTCTTTTTATTAATTTGATTGATAGTGCTGCTTCCTACCCTTGCTGATAATGACAATACTTAGCTCTTATGTTTATTAAAACGTAATTTTACAATGTATTTTCTGTAAAAATGAATGAATAATTTAATGAATTTTCAAAATACAGGAGATCTGGGGTTAAGTTCAGAATGGACTGATAAGTTAGTCTCCCTAACAACCACTGGACACATTCTAACTGATGTAGAAGAGAGTCTAAGAGAGCATAGAGCATAGAGAAGCCATGTGATTCTGTACAGTGTGGTAAATTTAAATAGGGTAGAGCAGGGGTCGGCAACCTCTGGCACGTGGCTCGCCAGGGTAAGCACCCTGGTGGGCCGGGCCAGTTTGCTTACTTGCCGTGTCCGCAGGTTCAGCCGATCGCGGCTCCCACTGGCCGCGGTTCGCCATCCCAGGCCAATGGGGGCGGTGGGAAGTGGCACGGGCTGAGGGATATGCTGGCCACGGCTTCCCGCCGCCCCCATTGGCCTGGAGAGGCGAACCACGACCAGTGGGAGCCGTGATCGGCCGAACCTGCGGACGTGGCAGGTAAACAAACTGGCCCGGCCCGTCAGGGCGCTTACCCGACCCCTCGGATAGAGACTACTTTAACTTACACCTGCTTCTGAATCCTTTGTGTGTAAGTTATACACACATGGAATCTTTTATTCATCAGCAGAGTGAATTGAAGTGTGTGTAAGGGAGCCTAAATTAATGTAATGGGATCTAACTTACACATTATTTCTGAGTACAAACTTTGGCCTTTTTGCTTATTCAAATAAACATGTTTATTTTAGGACTATGAGAATCTTGTGGAAGTTCACATTTTGCACACCCTGTTTTCCTGAAACGTAAACCCATATTTTCCCCAAAGAACAAGTCACTTTAAAAATATGTGAAGAAAAAAAGAATCCTGCAGTATGGATATTAAGGATTAGAAAAATAAAATAAAAACCTGGCCAGTACAAGAAGGTGGCCAAATTACATAAAGAAACCGAACTGCCCTTCCAGTAAGAAATTCTCATGACCTGATGGCTGTGCAAGTTGGTCACCACTTGACAGAATTTAAAAAAAAAACCAAAAAGCTAATGTTAACATCTTCAGGTCACGAGGTTTTGACTGGTGTACAACACAGCCAGATTTGTTCTGTAGGAAGTTTTTTGATGTACACCCAGAGGGCTAAACATTTGATATTGAGGTAACTTTGAAGATGGGAATTTATGCAACATGATTTTTTTCTTGGGAGTCCTGTTCTATTTGCCAAATGTGCAGCCCCCTACTGTATCCTTACATATGTGGGCCTTTTTAGAAGGCAGAATGTTCACTGTTAATAATATTGATGCTGAGCAGTATTTTGTGATTCTAGTGCAAATAATGATACATGCTGAGCTATGTGAATATAATAGGGCAGGATAGGGCCCCAAGTGTCTTAAATACATATTTATTTAGATTTAATAAGACTGTTTCTGTATGTTTATTAAATGCTGACTGATTCTTAAACACATTTGCCAAGGATTAACAGCTGTTTAAGAATTTAATGAACATACAAGATTTAATAAGGTTAGATTTAATATTATTGTGAATTATTTCAAACCTCCAAATGATACATTAATTACTAAAGATTAACACTATGTAAAATATAGATATCATATACTGAAGTTAATCCCTAAATTAATGTTTGTAATCATGCATTGGTATTTAATTAACATAACTTTTAACAACTCAAGTGGTCAGATAAACATGCTAATTATTTTGACTTTTAGTTTGAGTCACATATACGCTTGGCTACTAGTGAACATTTTCTGTCAATCACTTGAGCAGAGTATTTCAGTACAATCTGGCTTTTTAGAGCAAAGCTACAGGTTGACCTCAGATTCTAATTTTAAATATTAAATGCACTATTTTTATAGCTTTTGGCATCAGAGATACAAGCCCAGAAGGATTCCAGAGTTAAACAGATGAATCTTTAACTATAGCATCAAGAATTAAGGGCCCTGTGCTGGTCTCCACTTTTGCAAGTGAAGAATAGCAGAAGCTAACTGTAGGAGCATGGAAGGGAGGAGCATACTCTGTAATAGGATGCCTCTTCTCCATAACCTTGTAGAGGGCCTTCCATGGGTAGGTATGCCACCGGTATCACAATTCTGATATGGAGCAGACAATCACTGTCTCTGGCATCATCTCCCCACTAATTTCGACAAGATCTGAGGAATAAATTAATGCTTCCACTTCCAACAACAACTTCTGCCAGAACCCTGAATGGCCAGTGTGCAAGTGCATGGTAACATAACTCTTGAAGAAACTTTGCTTCTATATTTAGGGGACTGGAAGGCAGATGACCTCCATGGCTACTGGCAGATGCTGGGGCAATCTGCAAATTTTGGAGGCTCAATGTGATTTCCACTTCTTTAGAAGAGCAAACCAAGGAAACTCTCTGAGTCTTAACTCTTTCAATTTCCATGTCTCTACAGAAGAATAACCCACCTAGGGGAGAATCTGGGCCTAAGTTTTCATTAGCTTCACTAGTGGAAAAGTTTAACTTTATTCAACTAAACATTCTTTTAAAGTTGCTCTCTTTCTTAGGTAACTTAAATTTTCTGGATTTCATTAACAATGTGATGGATATTTTTTCCCTCCCTTTTAAAATTAATAAGAAATTTTGATTAAGATCTGGACATACTGACAAATAATTTATTTTACTTTCTTCACCAATTTTTCATTATGTTTAGTTCTCTACTGCTTCGAATAATTTCTACTAAATGTAAATATTAAACAGTCGCATAACCCACACACACAAAAATTGCTGCTATGCCTCTTTTACTAATCTGTTTCCCTTTTAACACATAAAATCTCACACAAAGAGAGGAGACATCTGGCAGAGAAAATTTAAAGTTAAATTATGCTAAATTGATTTACAGCAGTAAGTAAGGATTATATTGTATTGATCCAAAACAGGAAAGGGCGGGTCTACTCTGCCTACCCTGATTAGTCTCTACAGCACACAACGAAGTGCACTTACACTATGGTAAACCTCACTACAACTTCAGTTTAATTGCTCCAAATCTTCAGGATGACAAAATAAATTTCTGCTTTCTTCTTAATTCTTAACAGAGAATTAAAAAATACTGTATTCACCAGAAGGCCACACTATGCTGCTTTGTGCATAGGGCAGCCTCTGGTTATTCTTACGGAATCTAAATGTGTCATGGTTATTTGCCTTTTTCTCTTTGGTATTATATACTATATTACTACTCTCATCCTTCAAAACTAATTTTCTCTTTTCTCTCCTCTCCCTCTCTCTTCTCTGTCTTTACATACATCAGGAAAGCCAAAAAATATCCTAATTTGCATTCTAAGGGATGCAGCTGTATAGTAAGTGCCGGTTAGATTCACAAATGGGATTTAGGTGATGCTATGCTGAAGATCCCTCCCCCATCCCCCGGTGTCACGATAGGGCAGTACTAAGTCTGTTTGGGAGCTTAACAGTGCATTTCCATATATTAACATTTTTGGATTTCTTTAAAGTTTAACCTTAACTATCACTCTGCTGGGTATAAATTATAATGCCTGTTTTGGTGATAATTGCAACATCCCTGTAATTTATTTTATCCTAAATTACTAATATATACTTTCAACCTTAATTTCACCTGAAAATAGGTTTTGTATGGGAATTTTTCTTGTTTTTTTTCATTGAAAATGTCATACATGAACACTAAATAGAAAAATTTTCTTGCTATCATGTGATATTTCTAATAGTTTGAAGATATCTTTTTTATTTTAATCTTTAGGGTCCGATTCATCAACATGTTCTGGATACTTTATGGCACTCTAGAGAACCACAACCAGTCAGAGTATACTGACTAGTCAACTGAGTTTAGAGAGACTTTGCATCATCACAGCATTGCAAAATATAGTGTATACGCCAGTTTCTGCCTCCAAAATCTCATTCATTCCTATATACCCATGCACCTCCTCCCTAAATTGTATCCTCCTTTCTTAACCACCTACATTCCTCCATACACAAAACACCCATCTTCCCCCACCCACCCTTCTGCACCCCTACATTCCTCCAACCATATCTTCCCTAGTTTGCACACCACCCCCCCAAATCGTCTGTCCTCCTTGTTGAGTAGGCTTGATAGTTTAAAAAAAAAAAAGAAATATTTAGGAGTATGTACAATAGAACTAACACTATCTTTCATTACTGAAAATGTATCTGTCAGTGGAAGCTGAAGAATAAAATCTCTTTCAGAGAACCCAAAAAGAGTTGCCTTTTTTCAAAATGACCAGAGGCCTGCCCTCAGTGAGAATATCCTCTTACAAAATAGCCATTGTCTCTCAAAAGGGAATAAAGCCAACATGCTCTTAGGGAAGATGGTAACACTCTACGTCTGTCAGGAGGTGAATGGAGACAGCGTCTGTCTCTGCTAAGGGCATCCTCTGGCCAGGGCCAACTCCAGGGTTTTTGCTGCCCCAAGCAGCAACAACAACAACAAAAAAGCCGTGATCGTGATCTGCGGCAACTCTACCGCCGTCGCTTCATTCTTCGGCGGCAATTCGGCGGCAGGTCCTTCACTCCGAGAGGGAGTGAGGGACCCGCCGCCAAATTGCCACCGAAGAGCCGGACGTGCCACCCCCCCTCCATTGGCCGCCCCAAGCACCTGCTTGCTACGCTGATGAGAACAATGGGAGATGGCAGCCAACTGAACCCAGTTTTTCCTGGAATTCTCTGAAATAAAATATTATTCTTCTGCCTCTGTTGAAGAAGAAACATTCAGGTATGAAGAATAACACCAAAACGTGACAATTATTCCTAAATAAACAATTGTCAAATTAGACTGAACTATTGCAATGTTAAGGGTTTTAGATCAAGAATTCAAAAGCTAGGAAATTCTAAAAGTTAAGGTTGCAACATTAACTCTGCCATGTTGCACATATAACACGGTACAATTTTCATTAATAATAAATACAGTAGAACCTCAGAGTTATGAACACCAGAGTTATGAACTGATCAGTCACCCACACACCTCATTTGGAACCAGAAGTACACAATCAGGCAGCAGCAGAGACAAAAAAATAAAATAAGAAAGCAAATACAGTATAGTACTGTATTAAACGTAAACTACTAAAAAAATAAAGGGAAAGTTTAAAAAAAGATTTGCAAAGGTAAGGAAACTGCTTCTGTGATTGTTTAATTTAAATTAAGACAGTTAAAAGCATCATTTTTTCTTCTGCATAGCAAAGTTTCAAAGCTGTATTAAGTCCATGTTCAGTTGTAAACTTTTGAAAGAACAACCATAATATTTTGTTCAGAGTTACAAACATTTCAGAGTTATGAAAAACTTCCATTCCCAAGGTGTTCAGAACTCTGACGTTCTACTGTAGTAATGTTTTGCACTGAAAAACTGAGAGAGCAGAAAAAAATGTTGTATGCAATGTTGCCAATTGATGGTGCTCAAAGCAATTTTAACTTTTCTTTGCTAGAGGTCACAATCTCAAAGCCTTGCCTAAAGAAGTTTAGCCAGAATTTTTTTTAATGGAAAAAGTATTTTTTCACACCTTTCAAAATCAAAAAGGGATTGTGAAGGGAATTAGTTAAAACTTTCTGAACATATTTGCCTTTGGACAGATAGCAAGTATTTAAAAAATCAGTCCAAAAGCATAGGAATTTAACTGAAATTGTTTTGCAACTATTCTCATAGCCAATCCTCTCTAAAATTGTTAGAACCATATCCTAAGAATATACTGTTAATCATACATGCAGATTTTACACTATCAATGGAATATTGCTGGAAAAAAGATGGGAGGCTGGCATTTTATTAAATAATTATTGCAAAGATGCAGCAGATAATTTTCAAAGTTACACAGCAAATAAAAAGTTATTCCTTCTTCAGATTAGAAAAAAATATTGATAATATTATAAATTTACAGACCAAAGGCCAAATACTAGAAATGGAGCAAAGCCCTTTAATGTGGGCTTTGCTCACATCAACAAAAAAGTCACAGGGCTAAAGGTCAGAATCCTCAACATCAACAGCCCACAGACCCTAGGAATGGAGAAGTAGAAACAACACATGCTTTTCCTATATGTGGGGTTTAGGAACAGTGGATTTGTATAGTGGCCACTTTTTGCGGCCACTCACACTACAGAGACTATCACAGAGATTTTCTTCACAGTATGAAAGGTGGTGCTGTCCTTCTGCTGCACCTGGCCTGCACAAATCTTTTGAACCTTATTTGGGCAGGCGAGGCATCCAAGGATTTGGCCCAATGAGACTGCTGAACTTCAGTTTTTACATAAAAACTGGTTTGAGTTATGCAAGCTCACAATAACCCACAAGGAGGAGGGCTGAAGTTAAATATTCTGTTAAAACAGCCAAGTCTTCCTATATTAAGTTTTTCTAAAGTGCCCATTAATGCACTATTTAAAAAAACACTAACATTTTAAATCTTTCCTCTTATAAAACATTCTCTCACTTTGATAGTGTACACTAAGTTTTAGCCAGCAGCAGTTTTTACCCTAGAATTATTAAACTTCACAAACACAGAGGTTAACTGACTGCCCTGGCATAAGAGCACACTTGCAAACTGCATTCACTTTTAGAGTCTGGGAACAGGTATAAGAAATGTACATGTTTGAATTTTTCACACTGCTCCTATAATTCAAAATAAACTGGGATTCTTTAAATAATCAACTTTCAGAAACTGTTGGTTAATAACATACTATTAAAGAAAAAGTTAACATCTGAAATATTAGGAGTTGTGGGTTCTATCTTGCTTGATTGCCTTGATTTCAATGAGACTATTCACCTGAATAAGGCTAGCAGAATTTGGTCCTAAATTTGTACAACACATTTACAGATTTAAATAAAGATTTTCTGATGTCACAGCATAACTTTGTTACATTGGGCAAATGCTCCCCTCCATTCTGTGTAGCACAGGGGAGCAGATGGAATTAAATGTAGCTTGGCATGCTGTACAAGGGCTGCTATGCAGCATCATCCCCTAGTAACACGTAGCCACTATTAGCTCCTGTAGAAAACAGACAGCAGAGCGGCAACATAAAAAAAAGGGCATGTCACCTTCAGGAAAGGGTAGTAGTCAAAGAACATCTGTTATACATGGAGTGTTCTCAGTATAAAGAACTGTAACATGATGAAATATGCATCAGAAGTTCCTGCTGCTCTCAGGAGCAATAAGTCTCTTTCACAACATATGAAGCCCACTCGGGACAAGGAGGTTATATGAGAACAGCTGCTGGGATGAAGGGGAAGTGGTAGCAGGACATGGAAGCCAGCTCAGCTGCCATTTTGAATTTTGGGGTAGCTGATAAGTGTATGGTGGCAGAGTGCATTGAGTACATATACATACACATTGAGTACATATACATTAGCATCCCTGGGGTTTAGACCCAACTTGAAATTAGTTTTAATCAGTTAATGTTGTTACAGCCCTGTGTCTAAGCAAAGCCCCTATAAATGCTAAGTAGTATTATTATATTCTATGGATTCTTGCCTCGGAGCACTCAGCAGTCCACACCTCCTGCCAGTTCTGCACCACAGCCAGCCATGTGTCATAGAGGAGAGGATGCTTACTGACAAAAAGCCTTGGGATTATTCAATGCAAATTTTCCCCTTCTGTGCATTTTAATCTAGGGAGGGAGGATATGGCCCATCATCGCATTTAATTATGTACATGCTCTAATTATGTAATTTAAATAACTGGATACACACACAAACATAGACACGTACTTTTAAATAAAACTGAATTCCATACAAGAAACTATAATAAAGGAAGGGAAAGTTATAATATTAGCCCACCAAACCAAGAACTTTCTCACAAAAAGAGTAAAGGGTACAATCCTGTCATAAAAGTATGGGTTTTATGAAGTCACCATGAATTTATATGTGTATGCCTAAAATTTCTATTAACAAAAGTAAGCACAACAGAATAGCTGTTTACTACACAGAAAAATATATAAAACCTAAAACAATAAGAACTGTCTCTTTTTTGGTTGCCTTGTTCCAAAGTTGTTGATCTCTCAATGCCCCCACTTTTCTTTCCATTTACAGAAAGAATCTGAAAGAACATTGTTAGCTCAAGATAATAATTTTGACACAGAAGTGCTTCATCTTACTGAGCACTGTGAGCCTTTTCTCTGCTTTTCTTGCAGTAAAAAAGCACAAAGCTTTACTATGTGAAATACTTATGAATTCCAAGACTTCCAAGAACAAATCACAGTACTATGACTTTGTTCCTGACTACAGCTAAGGTGATTTCAAAATAAGGATTACAGAAAAAGGTATAGAGTCTTAAACTGGGGGTGAGGGTATTAAGGAGTGAGTGGGGAGGGGAGGGGAGATGACTTCTGCATTTCTAGCTTTCAGAAATACATGTAGAAATGAGCATCTACAGTATAGCTCCCAAACCTTACCCTTTACACCCAGAGTTCAAACACAAGACCTGTTGTTAAACAGTTGTGAGCTTGAGGAATATCCTAGGTACTGATGTGCAAACAAGCACACCAAGCAAACAGCATTTGAATTGGAGTAATATTTATCCAGGTCAGATTTCAATCCTTTCCCCTTTAAGAGTTCATCAGCATCATACAGCAAATTAATCTGGTGCTGAAACTGTGTCTACAAAATAAAAACATAAAGATATAGATGCAAAAATATGGAAATCATTTCACAACTGACCCTTCAAATAGCAGGGCTGGGAGCCAGTCCCACAGGACAAGTCTTCTTTCCCACAGCCAATGGGAAGAAGGTCCCTGAAGGAGAGGAGCAGACTGGTAGGCTTGGGGTAGAACTGGGAAAGTACAGCTGTCTGGGATGGCCAACCTCCAGTTAAAATGTAAGGTGAATTGTTGGGAGAAAAAACGAAGTAGCCTGTAAAATGTTGTCTGACAAAGTGGCATAACACAGCAAATGGTGCACATACAATGCCCTGCTGTCTGATTATCCCTTTGTATTGCAAAGACACATTTCTATTTCCATATAGATACACAAGTAGTTTTCGGTATGTTTTGAAAGTCAGTCATAGAGAGTTTCCCCCTATTTTTTTGTCTAAATAGCTTTATTTAGTTTCTCCCATATACTTAAGTACATTGCCAATACACCAGGATATCCTAGTGGTGAGCCCAAACAAAATTTTGGTTGAAAATCTCGTATGGATGAACCCAACTCCAACTGAAACGCAGCTTGTGATAATGGGTATTTTCATGCAAAGTGTGCTGCTCACTGACTCTTCAACTCCTGTAACATCTGCCTAAATTTATCTGTTTTATATATAAGGGCAGTAAATAGATAGAGACACTAACCTGACCCCTTCTCCCATCAGAGGGTCAACACTTCATATAATTTTTCTGTCCATTTTTAGCATAGCATCCTCTTCCTCATCCCACTCCCCGTTTGCTCCCACTGCTAGAGCTCCCAAAAGCTTCAAAGACTTGAGGGGAGCATATTGGTGGAGGGAGGCAGCATGCAGGAATTCTCTTGTCTTTATGGCAGAAACCCAGCATATTGGCTTGGACCCTGCTTCTCAGCAGCTGTTATTGTCTCCTGGCCTGACATCACAAAATGCCATCAGAGAACCTACGTTCAATATGGAATTGAGACTGAAAATGCAGACATTCAATCTAAAAATTAACTGGTAGACTCGAGTTTAAAAACAAAACATGCAAACAAAAAGGGGATTCATTATTAAAGGACTTTTAAAGGATGGGACAAAAAAACAAAAACAAACCCTTCCTCTCACAATATAATAAACACACTGTACATCCTCCAGTTCAGTAAATACGAGCTGGATGTCAGACAGGCTCAGGCTTAGTTTTGTTCAAAATATAATTTGGGGGGATTCTGAGATACTTCTCAGAATCACACATTTTAGATGTTATGATCATCTGGTCTGGCCTTCTACATAACAAAGGCCATGTAATTTCATCCAATAATTTTTGCATCTAGCCCAACCACTTGTGGCTGAACTTTGCTAATGCATATCTTTTATGCTCATTGGTCTTACAGGAGAGGTCGCTATGAAATATTAGAGGGGCAGTACATTTGCAGAGACTAGTTCAGATCTATATTTTTGGTCAGAAAGTCTTGGTTTTGGCTTGTGCTACCTTTAAAACCCTTGAACAAGTATTTAGTTCTATAAGCATTCAAAATGGACAGCTTATAAGATTCAACAGGAGAACTTTTTAAGCAAAAGTGGACTTCAGCAAAGCCATTTGAGTATTATTATTACCAAAAATGCTAGATGATTGTGTCAAAAGCAGTAATACACCAATGGAAATTCACAATGTTCAGTCTGTTTCCTTCACCTAGGACTTTCATGAGGAGGACGCGGCCAGCGGTACAGTTGATCAGACTCGCAAGCTTAGAAGTACTGATTTCTTGAACAATCTACTGATAAGAACATACTGGGTCAGACCAATGGTCCATCTAGCCCATTATCCTGTCTTCTGACAGTGGTCAATGACAGATACTTCAGAGGGAATGAACAGAACAGGTAATCATCAAATTATCTATCCCCTGTCTCCCATTCCCAGCTTCTGGCAAACAGAGGCTAGGGACACTTCAGAGCACACTTTTGCATTCGTGCCCATCCTGGCTAATAGCCATTGAGGGACCTATCCTCCATGAACCTATCTAGTTCTTTTTTTAACCATGTTATAGTCTTGGCCTTCATAACATCCTCTGGCAAAGAGTTCCACAGGTAGACTGTGGGTGTGTGAATAAATACTTCCTTTTACTTGTTTTAAACCTGCTGCCTATTAATTTCATTTGGTGACCCCTAGTTCTTCTGTTATGAGGAGTAAATAACACTTCCTTATTTATTTTCTCCACAGCAGTCATGGTTTTATAGATCACTATCATATTCCTCCTAAGTCATCTCTTTCCAAGCTGAAAGTCCTCGTCTTTTCTCTTCTCAGATGGAACCTGATCCATACCCCTAATCATTTTTGTTGCCCTTTTCTGTACCTTTTCCAATATATCTTTTTTGAGATGGGGTGACCACAACAGCACACAGTATTCAAGATGTGGACATACCATGGGTTTATATACAGGCAATATGATATTTGCTGTCTTATTATCTATCCCTTTCTTAATAATTTCCAACATTTTGTTAGCTTTTTAACTGCTGCTGCACACTGAGTGGATGTTGTCAGAGAACTATCCACAATGACTTAAAGATCTCTTTCTTGAGTGGTAACAGATAATTAAGACCCCATCGTTTTATATGTATCATTGGGATTATGTTTTCCAATGTGCATTACTTTGCATTTATCAACACTGAATTTCATCTGCCATTTTGTTGCCCAGTCATCCAGTTTTGTGAGATCCCTTTGTAACTCTTCACAGTCTGCTCTGGACTCAACTATCTTGAGTAGTTTTGTATTATCTGCAAATTTTGCCACCTCACTTTTTACCCCTTTTTACAGATCATTGATGAATATGTTGGACAGTACTGATCACAGTACAGACCCTTGGGGGACATCACTATTTGCCGCTCTCCATTCTGAAAACTGACAATTTATTCCCATCCTTTGTTTCCTATCTTTTAACCAGTTACTGATCCATGAGAGGACCTTCCCATGACAGCTTAGTTTGCTTAAGAGCCTCTGGTGAGGGACCTTGTCAAAGGCTTTATGAAAATCTAAGTACACTATATCCACTGGATCACCCTTGTCCACATGCTTGTTGACCCCCTCAAAGAATTCTAGTAGATTAGTGAGTCATGATTTCTCTTTACAAAAACCATGTTTACTTCCCAAATAATTCATGTTAATCTATGTGGCTGATAATTCTGTTCTTTACTATAGTTTCAACCAATTTGGCTGGTACTGAAGTTAGGCTTACCAGCCTGTATTTGCCAGGATTGCCTCTGGAGCCTTTTTTCAAAATTGGCATCACATTAGCTATCCTCCAGGCATCTTGTACAGAAGCTGATTTAAATGATAGGTTATATACTACAGTTAGTAGTGCTGAAATTTCACATTTGTGTTCCTTCAGAATTCTTGGGTGAATACCATCTTGTCCTGGTGACTTATTACTGTTTAACTTATCAATTTGTTCCAAAACCCTCCTCTAATGGCACATCAATCAGGGACAGTTCCTCAGATTTGTCATCTAAAAAGAATGGCTCAGGTTTGGAAATCTCCCTCACATCCTCAGCAGTGAAGACCTTATCTTCTTTGAGTACTCCTTTAGCATCTCAATCATCCAGTTGCCCCACTGGTTGTTTAGCAGGCTTCGTGCTTCTGATGTACTTTTTTTTTTCTGTTACTTTTTGAGTCTTTGTCTAGCTTTTCTTCCAAATTCTTTTTTGGCCTTCCTAATTATATTTTTACACTTCACTTGCCAGAGTTTATGCTCCTTTCTATTTTCTCAATGGAATTTAACTTCCACTTTTTAAAAGATTCCTTTTCTGCCTCTATCTGCTTCTTTTACTTTGTTGTTTAGCCATGTTGGCATTTTTTTGGTCCTCTAACTATGTTTTTTTTTAATTTGGGGTATACATTTAAATTGAGCCTCTATTATGGTATCTTTAAAAAGTTTCCATGCAGCTTGCAAGGATTTCAGTTTTGGCACTGTACCTTTTAATTTCTGTTTAATTAACTTCCTCTTTTTTGTGTAGCTGCCCTTTCCGAAATTAAATAGTACTGGGGTGGGCTGCTTTGGTGTTTCTCCCTCCCCCCAACAGGGATGTTAAATTTTATTATGCTATGGTCACTATTACCAAGCAGTTCAGCTATGTTAACCTCTTGGACAAGATCCTGTGCTCCACTTAAGACTAAATAAAGAATTGCCTCTCCTCTTGTGGGTTCCAAGAAACAGTCATTTAAGATGTCAAGAAACTTTATCTCTGCTGCCCATCCTGATGTGACATGTATTCAGTCAGATAATTGAAACCCCCATTACTACTGAGTTTTTAAAATTTTTATAACCTTTCTAATCTCCCTGAGCACTTCACAGTCACTATCACTATCCTGGTCAGATGGGCAGTAGTATATCCGTATTGCTAAATTCTTATTATTCAGGCATGGACTTACTATCCATAGAGATTCTATGGTACAGTTTGGTTCATTTAAGATTTTTACTTCATTTGACTCTATGCTTTCTTTCATATATAGCACCATTCCCCTACCAGTACGACCTATTCTGTCCTTCTGATATATTTTGTACCCTGGTATTACCGTGTTACAGTAGTTATGCTCATTCCACCAAGTTTCTGTGATGCCTATTATATCAATACCCTCATTTAGTATGAGCCCTCAAGTTCACCCATCTTAATACTTAGACTTCTAGCATTTGTACATAAGCACTTTAAAAAATTTCACTTTTTAGCTCTGTGCCATTATGTAATGTAATTGAATGGGACTCTTTAATTTTACTGTTTCTCATCAGATCCTACTCACTGCAGAAAATTAAGAAACCTTTGGAACTGATCATAAAATCCATAAATAAATAATAAAAGCCACAGTGGGTTCTGAGTCTTAAACTAAAATCCCCATTGTTAAAATGATATCGCATTACCCAAATATCTCACAGGGTGTTGGTTACTGATTTGGTCAGAGACATCTGGCTAGATAGGTCATTTCATTGATACAACAGCTTTGTTGCTAGCATTTCCCATGGCAACTGCTTACATAAAACTAACAGATGTGCTTGCTTAAAACACAGAAGTCAGAAAAGGGGTGGGAATACCAGGGAATGTATGGTAAGGAACAAATGAGGGATAAAACCTCATTTCTTTTGGACACTATCAAATAGTTTCTATACTCTATAGATCTAGAAACTGATACTTCTAAATTAGAATGAGAAAAGTCTCTGGGACATCAAAAGGTAAGAGACTCTACGTATAAACAAGCTGGCATTGCTCTGGGTCTGGATAACACTGAATCAGATGAAAGTGAAGAATGGGTATTGCGTGCAAGTCCTGACATACAACAGCAAGGTAGTCTCTTACCTGACCATGTTAGGGGTAACCAAGTTGGAGTGGATGATACTCTTGGACATAAAGATTCTTAGGTGGCGTCAGAACAAGTAGTGCAGTCTGACAGCTATTCACATTCTGGGCACAGAGAGAATGTGATAGAAGATGTTCTGTCCGGGGGGAAAAACCTATGGGAGGAAGCAATGTTGAACAAAATATTTCATAGGTTGTGTCAGTTTTTGGGGGACTCCCAACCTGAATCAGTTTCTCAGCAGAGGCAATCACCAAACTGTGAAAAGGAATTTCTCCACAATCTTCTTGTTTGGATATCTCATTAAATTAATGCACTTGTATAGCAACCCATCATTCCTAATGGCATAAAAAGCATTGGTGATGGTGTCAGAGAGCAGAACAGAATTGTGCCTGATCTTTCCTCACTGACCATCAAGGGCTGATTTTCAGTCAATTAAACAGATCCCACTGGCTTTTAATTATCCTGGGGACCTCAGGAATTGTGACGAGGCTATCAAGGGGGAGATCAGAAAAATTCTTGGTTAAAAATTCTGATAATCTCATGCTTACTATTGGGGAATCAATGCAGAGTACTAGATTTTAAGAATAAATAATCACACTCTTGCTCAAAGAGTAGAAAAAATCAACAAATAAGCTACAACAGACTTTAAGGGACTTTGTTCTGTGGACAAACTCAAGAGTTCAGAATATTCTTTCAGATGTTAAAACACTGATAATGTTTTTGTTATAAGAATGTTGCAGGTAGGCCTACTTCAGTTAAGATGCATATGTATTTTTGTTGTAAGAAGAAAGAAGTATTATATTTTGGAGTTGATGCTTTAGTATCTCTTATTTTTCTTGGGTGTTCATTTTGCCCCTTTTATACTGGTTAGCTGTGTTGTGTAAATTAGGGCAAAACTGTACCCTCTTGCAGAGAAACCTGGCAAGCAGATTATAGGGTTTAAAGGAGTCTCTGACATGAATCTTGAAGAATTTCCTTCTAATCTTCCTCTCAGGAGGCTCCTCTGTCCTTTCTTTTCTCTCAAGAATAAAGTTATTGTTAACTAGGCAACAGCATTTACGCAAACTCCTCCTGTGAGGTGTGGATGAAAAGCAAACTTTGATACCATATATTTGAAATTCTGATACCACACCTTGTGTCACAGCAAATATTGAGCAAGGCTATCAGATTCAGAGAGACTTGATCTCAAAAGTAATTTTGACAATAAAATGAAAAAAATAGTTGTATGTAGGAAAAAGTAGGAAAAACACAGGATGTAAACCAAAATAGAAATGAAATAGAAATCCTGCAGCATTCTAACCAGGAAAAGGATTTAGGGGTTATTAGAAAAAAATCCAGCTTTGTGGATAGCTGCAAGAAATGGAAAATAGATTTCTAGGATGCACTAACAGAAGGATGGAATACAAATTATTTTGCTATTGTACTAGTCATTTTCTAGATACCATTTAGAATATGATTTTCAGTTCTGGTCACCTTTTCCAGGAAAATATATTATTGCCCTTATGTTTAAACCATAGGTATCCAAAAGGATGATTCCAGTATTTAAAAAATACTATTGAAAAAAAAAATACTATGAGCTATTTCAGTTGGAGCAGCAAAGAGTTTCAAAGTAACTTAACAGGAACTATTCAAAGCTGTTAAAAGTGTTTAACAAACGGAATGAGTTCAAACTGTCCTGTCTGGTGAAAGGGTTAAAATAACTCAGGGATACAACCTAAAAATGAGGCATAAACAAAAAATTCTGACAAAACCATAAGCATATTGAATAATTGCTTAGTAAGAATAGTGAATCAGATAGTGTAAATAAGTTTAAAAGACAGCTAGACGTTTTTATAGAAAGAGAGGACTGAAGTATACAGCAGGATGGCTTCACTGAAATAACTGAATGAAGACATGCTTGTTTAGTACACAAGACTTATTGTTCCAGTGACTTTTTTAAAAGTGTGTGTTTTTTTTCCATTGAGGCCAAATGTCTAGTTTTGATAAAAATTCCCTCATTTGCAGTTCCTCCCATATTTAATAGTATTCAGGCAGCGCGAAACAAAAAGTGCCATCTGTAGACTTCCCCTTCAAAATCAAACTTTCTCAACAGCAGAAGTATCGGGGCTTTGCTCACCACTGTTTCTTTCCTTTGGTGGAAGCCGAAAAGTGAGTGGGTTGTGCAGATCCCCATATCCAGCCAGAAGCTATTTCTACCCTAGACATTTTTTTCATAAAATTTCCCATTTTGCTACCACTGTGTGGCTGTACAGGTGGTAGCATAAGTGTAGATCAACCACTGACATTTAACCACCCTGTCATTTAGACCTGCTCTGAGCCAGGTTAGATGACACAGTTGTTAACATATCAGTAACCAGTTCACACTAGTGTTCCCGCTGCTGCTACCATGGCTGGGCCTGGAGCTATACTTCAGATAGGAATGCTTGGAAATTATATACAAAAGTTTGCAGACACAAACTCAGGCCAAGAGTTTCAAAACCCTAACATTAGGTTCCTGAATCCATTTAAACACCGTCTGATATTAAAAAGTGCTGAACACCTAATAATTCCAATTGACCTCAGATCAACAAAAGCAACAGCATTTTAAATCTATTTAAACAAACACCACCTGGCTTAATTTTTTGTTACAAATTGATGGTTTTCCATCCTTGAGTGCAAACTAGAATGATGACAGAGCCAGTAATTCTGCTACCACTTTGAGCTCTGGTCTATACAGCTGGTTTTTGGCCACTCTTTCATTTCCTTTACCCTGGAAGGCAATTTTTCTTTATGGAAAACAAGACCATTTTCAACAGAGGGTCCTGTGGCACCTTTGAGACTAACAGAAGTATTGGGAGCATATGCTGTTAGTCTCAAAGGTGCCACAGGACCCTCTGTTGCTTTTTACAGATTCAGACTAACACGGCTACCCCTCTGATACTTAAGATACTTAAGACCATTTTCTTTCACTATCTTATTTGTCACACCTCTCCTCCCACAAACTAGCCTTTTCATTCAAAAAACAAAACCTATTTTCTGAAGAGAAAGAATACACTGGTGCAGGTACAATTATTGAGCCCAATACTGCTTGCATTAAAATCAACAGTAAAGCAATCATTGATTCAGTAGGAACAGAATTGGGCTTTTGGGTTTCATTCCTGCAATGATCTCTGCATGGATGAATCTCTGTGTCCATATGAAGTTTAGTGAAGCTTTGGAACCTTAGTCTACATAACTCTACCATCCATTTTGTTACTGAAGAACTCACAGGAAACAACAAATGAATATCATTACCCTTTTTAATTACATTTGAAAAATAGCTCCCTTTGCCATCTCTATGTTTACATTTAATTTGTTGTGTAAACCCCCCAAAACAGGTTTACCTAAATGCTTCCTGCTGATATTCAGCAACAGATTGCACTTAACATTCATAGTTCAATTTCTGTATAAAAAGAAACTGAGGAAGTAATATGAGCCAATTGCATGAGTAGTTTTTTGATTAATAGGACCCCTCATCCAGATATGATGACAAATGCAAACTTCTGAATAGCTCTTTGCATGATTACAAAAATAAGCAATACGAATGGTTGACTAAATTTGCTTATTAGTCTTTTTGTAATCTGACCTGTACCTGGGTTGATGTATATAACATGTTGCTGCACAAAATGCAATAATACAAACTGTCTTTTAACCCTTTTCTAAAAATGCACCTGTTTTGTTTATATTATTAGAACATAACTTTCCTAATTCTACTTTTTTTTAGTCTTTTGGAATTCCATTGTACTTTCAGGTTACCTGTTATGTTGAAGCCTGGAGACCCTGTCCTCTGTTTTCTATACAAAAACTGAGAAACTTAGATCCATGTTCAAACAGTTTCTTTCTTTTTTTTTTAAAGTCCAGCACTGCATCTTTATACAGATCAATGTCCAATTATAAGCAGAGTCACTGTGGTAAAAGGTCAGGAAAAAAAATAATCTTTCTGGCATTTATTACTTGGAAAACAAGGCCTTGTATGAGGTCAACCCTCCAATACACACAGAATAAATTATACTGCAGCATTATAAATATTGTACACAACAAAAATTATATTGCAATCTCAACATGATCAGAAAAATGAAGTAGAGCATGTATTTGCTGATGAATGTGCTACAGATCAGACTGTGCTAGAGGCAAAAATCTAGTTCCAATTAATCACCAATTAATAAAAAGCTTATAATGTATTTCTGCTTAATTATAAATATAGCTTCTCATTAAGAATGACTTAATTAATCAATTTTTAAATATCCTTAACATTGTGAATCACTTTCCACACAACAGAGTAAAATGACTAACAGATACGTGACAGTAAATTCAAAAGAATTCATTTGTTCATTTCCTCATTGCCTTTGAGACTACAAACAAAACACACAAACACACATGATGCTGGAGCATTCAGTTTGGCTGACATTGTTAGGAAATGTCATATTTCTTTGAAATAGAAAATATAATTAGTGAAAAGGCATAAAAAAAATGAATTGGACACAGACTTTGAGGCAATAAACATGCTTATTTATCAGAATGTATGCTTATAGAGCATTGCCGCTGTCCTAGTATAAATCATTGTAGCAGCTTCACAGACACTTATCTGCGTCTTTCTTAGGGTGTGAATGAAATGATTATACTGAAAATCATATGATGCCATTATTTGACACTTTGCTTCTTATATTGCAATGAATAGTGAAGTCAATGTTACAAATAGGAAAATATAGCCATGAACTGAAAATTTCTTCTGATCCAGTTTTTTGTTTTTTTTCCCCTCTGATATCCCAGGTCTTTTCTTAAACCTCACTCCAAACTATGTAAAGAATAGAAATAACTGGATGTTATTTTGTCTGTTGTTGTAATCATATCTAATTTCAATTTTCAAGGCATGCCTAGGCAGAAAGACTGTACACTATACATATATGGAAATGTCCATGCAAACAAAGTATACTTTAATAGTTTTGGAAAAATACTAATTTTTAATGATTTTTTAAATCTTCTTTGGAATAAAAAAAAGGCTATTGCAGTTTCATGTTCATACTTAAAGATATTGAACATTCTTTGCTCTGGGCCAAGATTTACTGTTTCATCTGATAGTATTATCAATGGGCTATTCCACCATGATAAACTCCAACTGTAGCACTAATAGGTTTATAATGATTGCTTAAGCTTTACATTTTGTAGGCATTGAAAGCTTCACTCACCTTGCTCAAGTGGCTGGCTTTTAGTTGAAGTAGTTTTCATCTTGAGTGCCTCCCTAACAGACATGTCACAGCAGGAGCCTTTGTTAGTGTCTTGGTCACTGTCAGCCTGATCACTGTCCCCATGCCCGCTGTCCCTCAAGCTGGCTCTTTCTGGGTCCTTGAACGTGGAGCTACTGAAATACATATTTAAAAAAAAGAGAAAGAGTTGTATTTACTTGTTCCAATTTGAATTGTACTCTCTGGCAAAGCAATTTTGACAAGAATGCAAATGGGGAAGCCGAGAAAGTTATTTAATAGGCCTTACCTTTGAACAAACTGCTGCCTGCTGCCCATGTAATTGGGCTCTGCGGGAAAATTGTCTGTCTGTGAAAGAGAAGGAAAAAAATACGTATAGTTGTACACTGGACAAATCTCCTGCAGAGCAACAAGATTTCCTAGAGGAGAAATGATTAATAATTCAAAAAAATCCCTTAATCTTCAGATTTGTACATTTTAATTAAATTGGAAAATGCTGGCATGTAATTATGTACTCAGAACAATTAAATGATTCCGGTCCACAAATTACCTGCTAAAGTAAACAATGAGGCTCCAATAAGTGGTATTCTCTGTCAGTAACCTGACAGATGACACTGTTTATGTTTTTTCATTAGTTAGATATTAAGACTGATGGTTATTAGAGAGGAAAGAAAAAATTACCCAATTTTTGCATATTACAAAAGTGAATTATTCAATAATACTCATTTTTAACATAGTTACATCATCTACTGGGATTCTGACGCCTTTATTGCTGAATACAATTTCATTTAAACTAGTACATTGCTTTTGAATTGCAAAAAAACTAGTTCAAGAATCTTTGTGTTTGTGGCTTATGAGTCTTTTCTTTTAAATATTACTGGAAACAAATGCAAGCTTTATGCATATATTTGATTTTGTCTCTCTAATTAATTCTCATCAGTATTAATAGCTGTATCTGAACAATAGGGAATGCATGCACACAATAACATTAAATGATTGTTGTTGCCAAACATTTTTTAAAAAGAAGATATTTTATAAAGTCTGTGACTAGTGTATTTTTAGCAGTATGAGCTAAGTAACTGTAGAACAGGAGTTTTTACAGCATCCAGACTGACATGGAGTTCTGCCAAAGGGAACTGAATTCCCCTTGTATCATCAACTACAGTTCTTTTGGTGAAAGAGAGAGAAAGAGACTGTATCTTTCATAAAACACCATATACTATACATTCATACACGTCACTTCTTCTTGCAGCTGACTTAGCGACAAAGCTTCTACTGTTTTCTGAAACACTTCATATCACGCCATTATGCTCCGCAGCAATGAGTTCTGGAACAGCATCTAGCGCATAAGTATCAGTAACACAGGGAGCACTTAATTAACGAAGCAGAAGGCCCAAGGTAAGGTTTAATGTTGCAGGACAAGTGTTTACATAAATGACTAGTCTCTTAAATATTTGTTTTCCCTATTCGCTCCCAACTTAATTTCTTAGGTTTGTTTATTGTTATGTGCAACTGATGAAGACCCACTGCAATAAGAATGATTTGCTGCCGTTTGTAGGGTGCATGGGAAGTTTGGGAGAATGTGACCCTACATCTGAAATCTATTCTTCTAAGTTGCTTGCTGCAACCAACTATCAAACATCTATCAGTCTCCCAGTATATGCAAAATAAACTATATAACTTGTGGTGGGTTTTTTTTAAAACTACAGATTATGTGGGGGAAAAAACTACATTCTCTCACCCACTAATTAAAGAAGAGTATTTATTCTGTGGGTTTTTTCCCCCTTACTGCTTATTAACTCTTTGGCACAGACAGCTGGTACAGTATAACCAGGCATTTTGTATTAACATTTGAAGTAGTTTCAAATTTCAGATTTGAAATGCACCACACTGTGTATGTTGATTTAAAAATAATCTGATTTTGCACATGTGAGAGTTTTCTTTTAAGAGGCATAGCAATGCAAATCATATGTCTGACAATAGAATCAGACTTTTACTCCTCTTTTTTCAAAATAAAATGTTTTAGATTTATGTCTCCAATTCATTGTTGTAGCCTCAAATCTTCACAGTGCTTTTCAAATATAGAGGTTTACATATGCATATAGCAACTGATTTTATTCAGATGTTAGAAGGTAAAAGGGAATTCTGTTGTGGGAAATATCATATTCTTAGGTATAACCTAAGAAAATGTAGTCTAGAGAACTGGAACTTTGGAATTACGGGTTCTAATCCCAGCTCTTTCATTTGCTTTTTGTGTGACCTTAGGCAAATCTCTTAGGACCAGATTTTCAGAAGTGCTCAGTTCTCACTATTGAGGCTAGATTTTGAAAAGTGCTCACAGTAGGAGCTGTAGGGAGCTGAACACTTTTGAAAATCCAGCCATTTCATTTAGATGCCTAAACAGAAGCAGTTTGGTGCTTGGCCCTTTTGAAACCTGATCCTTAATATCTACTATCAAAAAAAGCCTCTGTTAGCTTTTTATTTCTATTAAGCTTGCTACTTAACATGTAGGCTATAATGTACATATATCAATGAATAGTACAGTTTTAAAAATTAGTTATTTAAAGGAATTAAAATAACAATAATGGAATGGGGGAAGGCAGATAAACTGTAAGAATACTTATGTTCTCTCTTAAGTGTTCACGTTAAATACCACATAACATATCCCCAAAACAACTTTAATTCTGCCCCCATATCCTGTTCAATCTCAGCCTATAGACCAGAAACGCTCTTATACTTACCCAACCTACAGTATATATATTCTGAAAACAGTCTACCACTGTTCACAAATCACAGGTCATCCAACCCAGCATAATGGTTATAGCCAATAGAACCAACCACAGACCATTTTCCAGATCCCATTCATCTTAACTATTATTGGCCAGAGATGCCAACCTCTTCCTCTTATCTTCAATAATCAGACATTTGCCTCTTCCTAATCCCAACGATCTATTATGTTCAAGAGACCACCCAGAATCAACACTGTTCCCATCTATCATTCCACTATGAGGCAAAAAAGCCAAAGTTACCTCATCCAGTATATTTATATAGACTGGATAGCTCAATATAATTTCCTTTTTTATCTTCCTAAAGTCAAAGATGCTATCTTACAGATACAAGCCAGATATTAAATTTAGCTCAATCCACCTTACATCTATGCCCATGCCTCATAATACTCTGTTCAAACTTTGTCTAGATTCTTGGAACTGCACCAATCCTCACACCATCTGTATCATACATATCCTCCCAAGGAATAATAACCAAATCACAACAGGCCATTTCTGCAAACTTCTCACCCTCCTTCCTCCGAGACACTCAGGGTTATGATATTTAAATTAATAAATAATAATAATAATAAACAATTAATTTCTTTTCCTTCACCAAGGCTTGCACATTACTTACTTATATAAAGGAAGAGAGATAGAGTAGGTCTAGAACATATTATTACACTTTCATATGTAATCCATGGGCCAGTGCAAATGGTATACCTGGGGAAAGGGTTTAGATGGCTTTTCTCCATCTTTCCCTTCCAATCTCGGGATCATCTGAATGTATTTGATCACTGGTGCAAGACAGAGCAAGCCATGTTACACTGTTTTGTACTTGCCCCATAACAGTATTGCCAGTATTCTCAGAGCAATGTGTGTTCTGGCCACACCCCCTTCCGTCTCCAATGCCAAGGGGGATAGCAACAAGATGCATACAGTAGGCTATACCAGATTTGTATCACCTGGGGATTTGCCTACTTAAGGGAAAACCCAGTTGACTGAGTGAGCAAGCTGTCTGCTTTCCGCTGCCAGAGAATCACAGAGGAGCTGGAGGGAGGGGTGGCAGCGAAAGGATTTAGAACTAAGAGTTATAAAATATCTAATGTTGTAGGTGTTATGGTGTAAAGCATAACCCTGCTAGATGGATGACAGTTCGGTATATGGCATCAGAGTTAAAGTTGTTTTTTGAATATTAGATGTGACGTTTTATGAACAAACATTTATTCAAGAGGCTGTATGGAGTGAGTATTTGATTATTTACTTCCCATTTCCATTATTTTAATTTTTTTTTTTGTATAAACTAACATTCTTTTGCATACATACATTTGAATTTTAGCTGAAAATACTTTTTCTATGCCAAGTTACAAGGGATAAGAAAAACAGGGTTCATAATGGAACCCTAATTGCAATCTTAACTATGGAGCTGCTACCCTGAAGCTCCATATTCAAAGTAAAGGTTAATGACCTGTAACTCAATAATAATTCAACTGATTTTCTTCATATTATACTTAGCAGAAAAACAAACAGTTGGGTGCCATCCTACAATAAGTCCATTGTTACAGAAGAACACACACAATTACTAGATAATCTATGTATAGTTGCAGAACTAAGTGTAAAATCCTACTCCTTCAACTCCAGAAACATAGACTTTTACCACTTAAGCTTGGAAACTCCCTACCAATAATGAGCTATAGCAGGGCACTCTAAGCTAGAGGACAAAATCCTTACATATACTATCCTTACACAGGGGCGGCACCAGCACAGCAAGCGCGTGCCTGGGGCGGCAAGCCGCGGGGGGCGGCATGTCAGTTGCTGTGAGGGTGGCAGTCAGGCAGCCTTCGGTGGGATCGGCAGATCACCTACAGAAACACCGCCGAATCCGCATGACCAGTGGACCGCCCGCAGGCATGCCACCGAAGGCCGCCTGACTGCCGTACTTGGGGCGGCAAAAAACATAAAGCCCCCCGTCCTTACATACACTGTAACCATTGATAATAAATACTAAACATTAAGCTTTGAGGCAGAGATTTTCAAAGGTGCTTAAGGGAGTCAGGTTCCCAACTCAAACTGATTTAATTGATTTGGGTGCCTAACTCACATGGGTTCTATTGACAATCCCAGCCTAAATGAGCAAACATTAAAAAAAAATTTAAATGTAATACTGATGAAAGTTGATACGAAATATTTTCACCAAACGTCTTCTTAAATATTTTCAGCAGATGTATTAGTCATACCACTTTATACCCACACAGCTGCAGTTCTAAGCAATGTATGGCTTTTGAAAAACCTAGCACCAGCAAAAAGCATTTTGTTGCACTCTGACCACCCAAAACCTTTCCATGTTATTAGCTGCAGATATTATTAGTGGTATACTGTATGCCCATATTCCTTGCTAACTTTTGAACTCATTTACATGCAACACACTCATTTATAGAGTTTTATTGACTGTAATGGGATTTTAATTACTTGAGTAAGGACTATAGGATAAAACCTCAAGTGCCACTGGTATCACACAACCAGAGTAACAGAGTCAAACTTTAAGGCTTAGTGGCATTACAACAGCAGAGAATTCAGGCTTTTGTGTTTGGAGGAGAAGGAAGATAAAAGGGCAGGCAAACTACACCTCTATTAAACACTATTTATGATTGTAAATGTTGCAATCTAAGCAGTTCTCTTGATAATTTTAATTCTTAGGAAATAATTTATTGGTCAGCTTTTATCTGAACTAGATGTTGAACGGATGTTCAAGAATCAGAACTGAACTGCCATTTATAATTATTAGAACTGTCCACAGAACCATTGCATAATAGGGCCTACTTGGGGCAGCCATGCTGGCTGCTAGGGAGGTGTTTTCTACACCAGATTCAAATATATTTGGGCAGAGAGGTGACAGAACTTTACATGTATTCAGTGATCAGGAATCCCCATATCAGGGGTGCAGGGCAACAGCTACTAATCTGAAGCCTGGAGTAGCCCATCCAAGGGGCTACACTAATGCACCCTGGTCTGCTCCCAAATTGAACAGGCAGATAGCATTACCCACCTTCCCACCAAAACCCCACAAAGGACAGCTTTTTTAGCATCAGATTTTGGAGATTTGGAATTCAAGATGTTCACTGAGTAAAATTATCTAACACAGTGCATTAGACAGGGATCAAGCATGGTGATAATAAAGTACTGATGAAGAACACACATACAAATTCTGCTATTAGTCATACGAAATGCTGGCCGGATGGAATTCGAAATTGCATGCTGTGGTACACACCTACCCATCCACATTCTGTGATACCAGCTGGGATCTGTGAACTCAGAAGAAATAAATTTCAGTAAACCAACACTGCAGTTGCTTATTCCTTACATATGGGGAACTTAGAATTCTCAATTCCCAAATTCACAACCATGTGACCCAGAAATTTGCATGTCCACTGGTTAGGTTCTACTATTTAATTTTACAATAGCTACTACTTGCAAAAAGATTAATTTAAGAGAAAGGAAAGGAGGAAATTGAGATATAAATAGGCTGAATATTAGGAACAACTTCCTAATGAGATCCACTAGAGTGGGATAGTCTCCTATAGAAAGATATGAAAGCCCCACCATTTGAAACATTTTAAACAAGACTGGAAACAGCACTAGATGATGTTGTATTACAGTGAACATTCCTCTAGTGGCAGGGGAGGATAGCCTTGCTGAACTAAGAGGTCTCTCCTATTTCTAATTTCTGTGAATCCACGCAAGGGAGGAATGTGAGCACTGAAATCTACATTAGTTGAAATGAAATGGTTTTGATGTTTTGTAAATGAAGATTTCCACAATGTCTCTAGAGGTTTTGTTCTTTTGGGAAGATTCGCAGGAGAAAGGTACACCCTCTGGGATCCACCTGGTTTGCACGCATCCCACTATTTCCCAGTGGGACAACATAGGGCAACTTCATCTTACCTGTGGAGATTTTCCCCTCCAGAGTCATCTCCCTTGGGTATTATGACAGAAGAGTATGATCTGGATCCATGTTGGAAACATCATTACGTCCCTTAGATGAGTATTTAATTTCCAAAAGGGACCTGAACCTTGCCTCTTAATATTTGTGTGCACAAAATCCCACATCAGTGCATGCAAAGGTTTTTACTGGTGCAAATTTGGGTGTTTGTGCATGTGTAGAACTTCCAAAATCATAGGTGCAAATTTAAAAGCTGTTTTGCAAAATTAGGCCCACTATTACACTGTAATTCTCCAGACTGAAATCCACTATTGGTACATTTCTAATTAGCTTGTATAAGATAATTAGAAAATCAGACAGAAAATTCAAGCTTGCAACTTGACAGCTCCCTCCCTTGTAAAAATAAACGTCTAAAAACAACACAATTCCAGAAAAATTTTGAGAAACATGGTATTCAAGTATTCTTGACAAATTATGCCCAGAAATAACTGCCATATTAGAAGATTTATTCTAATATCTAAAAAAGAAGACAAACATTAAGCAGATTTATGAATATTAGGCAACTAGAATATTCATAATCTTTCTCAGAATTACAAGAACAAGCATGACATCTGCAAAATGTGTGATTCAATGCAAGTCTATTTTATGTAGATGTTCATACCTGAAACTACAATAAAGCAAAATGTCTTTGCTGACTCTAACATCTTTTTAATTAAACATTAGCAGAAAATGAAATGGAACATCGCTCCCCTTTATCAGGCTGCCACTTAATATCTAATTCAAGCATCTTCCAATTCTTTTCTTGAAAACCTTAATTCCAAGTATTTTCCTTCCAGTGAAACAGAGCTCTTACATACTGGCAATCACTTTGCAAGACAAAAGAACTGTTTTCTGCCAAATCTAGTTTTGAGAGAACAGACAATTGTCTTGATTTTGTTAGAAACTGTTTATGTTCTACATGGTACAATTTTCCACAAAGAGAAAGAAAAGATTTCTTGGTAAATCTGCTGCTGAGTGTGTTTGGCCTGAAGACTTATTTTTTTATTTTGGTATAAAAATTTTAAACCTCAGACCTTTACCATTAACAAAAGGTATTGGCCCAACAGCGAACAAAGAGTTGTACATAAATCAGTAATGAAGAATTTTAGCTATTTGGAGGATAGAAATAAAAAGTGAAACCATTTTAGACAAATCTAGGAACAATTGTCCTCTTATGTGCTGTGCTCTCATTTCTTTCTGGAATTGCACCATTGAGGTATATTTTATATTACATATATATACATGGCTGGTAAGCTTTACACTTGTAAAATGTGGGTTTCCATATTAGAAAATGTACAGCGTGCTTATATGACATATGATATTGTGCAAAAACACATTTTCATTAAGAAAACACATGATACCAAAAATAAACAAGGGCACATGTGAAGATGTGTACCACTGGCCTCTGCTGTAGGGATACTGACTGCAGGTTGCTGATAGCATGCATTTCTTTTGCCCAAAGGAAGTAGGATTCTTGTGGGAAGGCAATGGATTGCACTTTCATACCCATATACACACCTACCCCAGAAAGCAGAGAACAAAAGAATGAGTGATATCCACCACTCTCTCCATCTGATATAATAAACTGGAGTATCACAGATTATCCTGGCCAAATCAGTTCCCAATCCATGTATTATTATTTATTTGCCAAGTTCTGCCAATGGTGTACTTGGCAATTCACCACACACAAAAGACTCAAGAATACTTGCCAGATTTTCCCCTGGCCCTTGTAAAAAGGAAAAGTGAAAGATAGATGGGAAAGGGGATGGACAGATCCTGGCCAAATTCGCATCTGAAATAAAAGACATACGAGAGAATGCAATCTCTTCATGATTAATTCTTCCCCTCCTCAGAGGGAAAGCTCTTTCAGACTAACACATCCCTTTTTCTCCCCATCACTGCAAGAGGAGATGCAAGAGACACCTAGCAGCCAAATCTCTCTCCGTGAAAAAGAGAACTGGGGAAAGGGTGACAGCCTCATTCAGCCCATGACTCCTCTCCTACTAAAATGGGAATCAGAGGGAATGCTTTGAAGGCCCAACTCTTGCTTCCCTTTGCTGCATAATAGATTTTTTTTCACTAGGAGGTCTGTGAGCCTCATTCACATGAGATGTGAACATCTGATGAGAACATAAACAAGGTGAAGGAAAAATAGTCTCAAAATATTTATTTAATGATAATATGACTTTTTAAAACAAACTATTTTTTGGAGAAGGCACAAGAAATGCATATAGAAAGATGTGCCAAATACCACACTGTATAAAGAGCTCTGGCTGAAAATACAATAGCTCTGCCTCTGCTATCGCAGAACAGAATAAATAAATAAACATAATGAAATTCATGACACATTATTACATTACTCTGTATTGCCTCTATTCATTTAAAAAAAAAAAGATGAGCACATTTAAAATAATTCACAACATGTCAAATGCCTGTGAGCATTGCAGTCGAGACTGATGCTTTAAGAGGTATTTGTGAAGTTCTTATGAGGGGACTTGATATGACTTATATCAAAGTTAAGATGGCAGTATGGGAAACCAGAACAGTAACTACTACACTCTAGCCTACTAGTATAGTTGTATCCAATATATTTTCACTGTTGACCAACGATATGTACTTACTAGAGCCACACTGTCAATAAAAACCACATTAAGAACCTTTTGAAAGAGCTTCCCTGTCAATTAGGCTGCAGATGCATCCTATCGTTCTAGTTTTTCCTGTCAAGTTAATATACTGGATCATATTAACAGCACTGACTTGTCAATAATGTAGATCTGAATCCTATTAATGGAGTTATGCTACCAATATAATCGGCTTTCTATTTATCGAGCTCTCCGGTATTTGGAAAAGCTGTGAAATGGGATTATAAGGTTATGTTGTGTACATCTGTCTCTACACTATATAAAATATTTCAGGAATTTGATCCCACAAGCTGAAGAAACACCTGTCTAATCATTATTTTCCATCACATGAACCTCAGACAACAGAACAGCATACCATCACTGAGAGGACATTAAATCACGCTCACTTATCACAACACGTTTCCTGCTTGTTCTAAGTAATCCTGTAATTTTACAAGACACTCTACCTGTGTGCCACACATGTAGGAGAAGTGCTAGGGGATATGTGTGTACTATCCCCCCTGTATGAGACAGAATCTGTGCCAGGAAAAATACAAGAAAGGTTATGAAACTAAGCATGCTTTAGGAATGAATACCTGAAGCGCTATGTAATTTCAGTGCTTATTTAGCCTCTGTGTCATGCTATATAATCTTGGTGTGATTGGAGCTTGTAAGTATAATTTTAGTGTAACATGGACCCC